>NC_041388.1:216492363-216497542 GCF_002162155.2 Triticum dicoccoides | reverse complement strand
TGACCAGGGCGCCCGGCGCCAATGCCGTGCTTGACGCCCTCGTCCCCGTCGCCCACGCCGGAGCCTTACAGTCTCGTCCCTCTCCTCTCCCGCAAGCCCGAGCGTCGCCATGGCCGTGCCACCGTGAAGCTCGCGGCTACCGTGCCCCGTTCATCTCCCCGACGTGTCCCCGAGCTTCTCTGGCGACTGCTGCTTCACCTGCATTGACTGGACCGAGCCGAGAACCCCTGCATCGTCCCCAACGCCGTCGTCATCAACCTGCGGCAGCCTGCATCGCCGCCATCGATTCGCTCCGGCAAGCCCTCCCCGAGCCTGCTCTCGCACACCCGCAGGCTCACTGTGAGCCCCTCTTCCTTTCCCCTCTGCTTCCGTCGCTGGAACTGACTGCGCACCGCAACGCTGCTGCTGCTCGCCGGCCAACGCCGTCGACTGCGGCCCCACAATAGCCTGCTCGACGCCGTCGCCCGGTTCGGTCCCCGCCTCCGGCCGTGCTCCCCCTTCCTTCGCGCGTGTGCCCGCGCCCCACCTCACCGCACCGCCGCGACGCCCTCCCGCCCGAGCGCGCACGCCCCCGTCCACCGGCTGCTGCCCCTTGCCCCTCGTTCCTCATTGCGGCCGCCTCTCCACCGGCCACGGCCAGTGCACCCTGGTCCGGCCATTGCCTCCCCATGGCCACCGGACCCCCCTGCTTCGGCGCCCTGCTAGGAACGCCCGCTCGGGCCGCGTCCTGCACCCGCGCCCGCTAAGCGGTGCCCGGTAGGCCTTCCCTGGGTCACAGACATGTGGGGCCCAGCCCCCAGAATGTTTTAATAATAAAAAAAGAAAGAAAAGAAGAATAAAAAAAATATAGAAAAATAATTAAATAAACAATAATAATTAAATTAATTAATTAATTAAGGAATTAATTAAGTTAATTAATTATAATTAAATTAACCTAATCACTAATTAACATAATTAATTGTTAGTTAACTAAATCAGAGTACGACGAGCGGGACCCACCTGTCAGGTTGACCAAGTCAACTGCTGACGCCATGCTGACGTCAGCAAGCACTATTCCGGATAATGTTAATTTAAATAATTAATTAAAATCAAAAAATGATTTAAATCTTTAGAAAATCATATCTTTTAATCCGTAACTCGGATGAAAATACTTTCTACATGAAAGTTGCTCAGAACGACGAGACGAATCCGGATACGCAGTCCGTTCGTCCGCCACACCCCCCTAACCTATCGAACCCGCAACTTTCCCCCTCCGGCTCCTCTGCCCGAAAACACGAAACACCGGGAATACTTTCCCGGATGTTTTCCCCCCCTTCACCGGTATCACCTACTACCGCGTTAGGGCACACTGAACACCGCGTATTGCCTTGATATATTTTGTGGTGCTTTGTTTGCTCTGTATTCATTATTTCTTCCCCCTCTTCTCTCCGGTAGACTACGAGACCGACGCTGCTGCTGACCAGTTCGACTACGGAGTTGACGACCCCTCCTTCTTGCCAGAGCAACCAGGCAAGCCCCCCCCTTGATCACCAGATATCGCCTATTCTCCTCTATACTGCTTGCATTAGAGTAGTGTAGCATGTTACTGCTTTCGTTAACCCTATTCTGATGCATAGCCTGACATTGTCGCTACATCTGTTGATACCTTACCTGCAATCCTAAATGCTTAGTATAGGATGCTAGTTTATCATCATTGGCCCTACATTCTTGTCAGTTTGCCTTGCTATACTATCGGGCCGTGATCACTTGGGAGGTGATCACGGGTATATACTATACATTCATACATACTATACAGATGGTGACTAAAGTCGGGTCAGCTCATTGAGTACCCGCAAGTGATTCTGACGAGGGGGCTGAAAGGACAGGTGGCTCCATCCAGGTAGTGGTGGGCCTGGGTTCCCGACGGCCCTCGACTGTTACTTTGTGGCGGAGCGACAGGGCAGGTTGAGACCACCTAGGAGACAGGTGGGCCTGGCCCTGTTCGGCGTTCGCGGTTACTTAACACGCTTAACGAGATCTTGGTATTTGATCTGAGTCGGCTACGAGCCTATACGCACTAACCATCTACGTGGGAGTAGTTATGGGTATCCCGACGTCGTGGTATCAGCCGAAGCACTTCAGACGTCAGCGACGGAGCGGCGCGCACCGAATTGGACTGGAACGCCACTAGGCTAGGTCTGCTTTCGGCCGCCCACGCAACGTGCAGGTGTGCTCAGGGCGATGGGCCCAGACCCCTGCGCGCTTAGGTTTAGACCGGCGTGCTGGCCTCTCTGTTTTGCCTAGGTGGGGCTACGACATGTTGATCTTCCGAGGCCGGGCATGACCCAGGAAAGTGTGTCCGGCCAAATGAGATCGAGCGTGTTGGGTTATGTGGTGCGCCCCTGCAGGGAAGTTAATCTATTCGAATAGCCGTGATCTTCGGTAACAGGACGACTTGGAGTTGTACCTTGACCTTATGACAACTAGAACCGGATACTTAATAAAACACACCCTTCCAAGTGCCAGATACAACCGGTGGTCGCTCTCTCTCAGGGATGCGAGGAGAGGATCGCCGGGTAGGGTTATGCTATGCGATGCTACTTGGAGATGCTGCTTGGAGATGCTACTTAAAGATGCTACTTGGAGGACTTCAATCTACTCTCTCCTACATGCTGCAAGGCGGAGGCTGCCAGAAGCGTAGTCTTCGACAGGACTAGCTATCCCCCTCTTATTCTGGCATTCTGCAGTTCAGTCCACTGATATGGCCTCCTTACACATATACCCATGCATATGTAGTGTAGTTCCTTGCTTGCGAGTACTTTGGATGAGTACTCACGGTTGCTTTCTCCCCCCTTTTTCCCCTTTCCTTTCTTTCTGGTTGTCGCAACCAGAAGCTGGAGTCCAGGAGCCAGACGTCACCGTCGACGACGACCCCCTACTACACCGGAGGTGCCTATTACTACGTGCAACCCGCTGACGACGACCAAGAGTAGTTAGGAGGATCCCAGGCAGGAGGCCTGCGCCTCTTTCGATCTGTACCCCAGTTTGTGCTAGCCTTCTTAAGGCAACTTGTTTAACTTATGTCTGTACTCAGATATTGTTGCTTTCGCTGACTCGTCTATGATCGAGCACTTGTATTCGAGCCCTCGAGGCCCCTGGCTTGTATTATGATGCTTGTATGACTTACTTTATTTGTAGAGTTGTGTTGTGATATCTTCCCGTGAGTACCTGATCTTGATCGTACACATTTGCGTGCATGATTAGTGTACGATTGAATCGGGGGCGTCACAAGTTGGTATCAGAGCCGACTGCCTGTAGGAATCCCCCTTTCCAACTCCTTGGCCGAAGTCGAGTCTAGTCGTTGAAAAACTTTTACTAACATGGCTATGTGGCCCATGGGCCCACGTCGCCATCGGGTGGTAGTAGGATCTTTTACTCCTCGACCAATACTCTGGGACTCTGATCTCTCTACTATTCGGGTTAAATGAATTTGCTAACTCTAAGATTAGGATCTCGTGATCGCATCCACCCGGAGAGCCCCTTACTGCAGAGGATCGCCTGCTACATCAGAAGGTTCCGAAGATACTCTCTGATGTTCTCTCGAGAATTTGTGCCCATCACTTTTGCTATTCCTGACCACCGATAAATCCGTATGGATAACTACTTACACTTGCCATTCATACGATCATCCCCCATTGATCTTGTTATTACAAGATACCCCGAAGTTTTCTCTATTGTTCCGAAATACTTTGTGCCTACTGCCTAGCAGTTCTTTGCCACATGAATACCCCTTCAAATAAATCCTTGCACTTGTCGAGTATCCGCTCATCCCCAGTTGTTCATGTGTTCCACAAAAGTCTTCAAAATACTATTCGATCTTCCGAAAATCCTCTGGAGCCTTTGGCTCTTGAAATTCTTGCTTGTTTGCATTATGGTTAATCCTATAAGTCTCGTAGTCTTATTGACATTCCTTGTCATTATCATTTTGAGTCTGTCGACTCAATATGTTTGCGAATACCCGCAATCATCATTGATCCCTATAAATTACCTTTCCGGCTGAGCTGCCATTCTTTTAACTGGAATTGGTTCTCGACCAATCCAATTGTCGTTGATTGTACCCTAAGGCTATTCAACTTATCCATCCCTAATCAGAGCATTGCTTCTGATCCCTTGATTTGGAAATCATAATTCCTTGGCATTTGACAATTGAGTTAGTCAGTTGTTTCTATAATTTGATCTCCTTGCATTCTTCTTCCACTAGTTGAGTACCGATGCTCATGTCAGATCCCTTGTGGACCACCAGATCCTTTGTTGGATTTTATCTGACAACGCCCTTCATATTCAATAAACTTGTGAGCCTTTTCTCGGATACATAATGCCTTTGGTAAATTGTATCGTCTGCTTTCTCAACCATGCTCTGCCTTCGAGCTTGAGTTAATTACTTCTAAAAGATTCTGGTATAGGATTCTAAGATGCCCCGATGGGTTGAACGTATACCTTCCTTAATTTGTGTGAACCCAAGAGTTTTCATGGGTCATAACGTTTCGGTATTCCGCAAGTTAAACTTTCAAACTCTAAACATTCTTAACTTAGAGTAGTAAATGAGAAGTTGTGTATTGGAGAAGTGGGAGTCGACCTTGAACCTTGCGTTCATGCCCATGGACACGATGCCAATCTTATCATGGGTGCTCCTCTTAAAACCTCTTTGGTATAAGTTCTTATATCTGGGATTCGGCCTTTTGCAATCGTGGTTCCGGCCATGTTCTCCTTTTTAATACCGTTTCTTGGACAAGTTGAAGTACTTGTCTTCTGCAGATCATTGCACCTGTCCAACCTTTACTTTGCTCTACTGTTGAGTATTAAGCTCTGGTATCTTAAGAATATCATGGAACTGCATAACTTATTATGGGTTCTTCATCAACTATTAAATCTCACTGATTCCAATTTTCTCGGGTTCTGGGTTGTCGTCAATCGAGAACACCGATTCCACATTTCGGTTCGATAACCCTAAGTAATTTTCGTTGCTTATGAGTTTAATATTCCTTCCCATCATTCCTAGCCTGTTTGGCTATATCTTTATCGTGATGATTTTAACTGTGTTACCCGGCCCTTCTTCTCGGAGCACAATTTTCGACGATGAACTAACCTTACGTCGATCCTCATCGTCATATCATTTCGCCTTAAACAACAAGCTTGAGTT
>NC_041388.1:216459651-216488956 GCF_002162155.2 Triticum dicoccoides | reverse complement strand
AGGCTCACTGTGAGCCCCTCTTCCTTTCCCCTCTGCTTCCGTCGCTGGAACTGACCGCGCACCGCAACGCTGCTGCTGCTCGCCGGCCAACGCCGTCGACTGCGGCCCCACAATAGCCTGCTCGACGCCGTCGCCCGGTTCGGTCCCCGCCTCCGGCCGTGCTCCCCCTTCCTTCGCGCGTGTGCCCGCGCCCCACCTCACCGCACCGCCGCGACGCCCTCCCGCCCGAGCGCGCACGCCCCCGTCCACCGGCTGCTGCCCCTTGCCCCTCGTTCCTCATTGCGGCCGCCTCTCCACCGGCCACGGCCAGTGCACCCTGGTCCGGCCATTGCCTCCCCATGGCCACCGGACCCCCCTGCTTCGGCGCCCTGCTAGGAACGCCCGCTCGGGCCGCGTCCTGCACCCGCGCCCGCTAAGCGGTGCCCGGTAGGCCTTCCCTGGGTCACAGACATGTGGGGCCCAGCCCCCAGAATGTTTTAATAATAAAAAAAGAAAGAAAAAAAGAATAAAAAAAATATAGAAAAATAATTAAATAAACAATAATAATTAAATTAATTAATTAATTAAGGAATTAATTAAGTTAATTAATTATAATTAAATTAACCTAATCACTAATTAACATAATTAATTGTTAGTTAACTAAATCAGAGTACGACGAGCGGGACCCACCTGTCAGGTTGACCAAGTCAACTGCTGACGCCATGCTGACGTCAGCAAGCACTATTCCGGATAATGTTAATTTAAATAATTAATTAAAATCAAAAAATGATTTAAATCTTTAGAAAATCATATCTTTTAATCCGTAACTCGGATGAAAATACTTTCTACATGAAAGTTGCTCAGAACGACGAGACGAATCCGGATACGCAGTCCGTTCGTCCGCCACACCCCCCTAACCTATCGAACCCGCAACTTTCCCCCTCCGGCTCCTCTGCCCGAAAACACGAAACACCGGGAATACTTTCCCGGATGTTTTCCCCCCCTTCACCGGTATCACCTACTACCGCGTTAGGGCACACTGAACACCGCGTATTGCCTTGATATATTTTGTGGTGCTTTGTTTGCTCTGTATTCATTATTTCTTCCCCCTCTTCTCTCCGGTAGACTACGAGACCGACGCTGCTGCTGACCAGTTCGACTACGGAGTTGATGACCCCTCCTTCTTGCCAGAGCAACCAGGCAAGCCCCCCCCTTGATCACCAGATATCGCCTATTCTCCTCTATACTGCTTGCATTAGAGTAGTGTAGCATGTTACTGCTTTCGTTAACCCTATTCTGATGCATAGCCTGACATTGTCGCTACATCTGTTGATACCTTACCTGCAATCCTAAATGCTTAGTATAGGATGCTAGTTTATCATCATTGGCCCTATATTCTTGTCAGTTTGCCTTGCTATACTATCGGGCCGTGATCACTTGGGAGGTGATCACGGGTATATACTATACATTCATACATACTATACAGATGGTGACTAAAGTCGGGTCAGCTCATTGAGTACCCGCAAGTGATTCTGACGAGGGGGCTGAAAGGACAGGTGGCTCCATCCAGGTAGTGGTGGGCCTGGGTTCCCGACGGCCCTCGACTGTTAGTTTGTGGCGGAGCGACAGGGCAGGTTGAGACCACCTAGGAGACAGGTGGGCCTGGCCCTGTTCGGCGTTCGCGGTTACTTAACACGCTTAACGAGATCTTGGTATTTGATCTGAGTCGGCTACGAGCCTATACGCACTAACCATCTACGTGGGAGTAGTTATGGGTATCCCGACGTCGTGGTATCAGCCGAAGCACTTCAGACGTCAGCGACGGAGCGGCGCGCACCGAATTGGACTGGAACGCCACTAGGCTAGGTCTGCTTTCGGCCGCCCACGCAACGTGCAGGTGTGCTCAGGGCGATGGGCCCAGACCCCTGCGCGCTTAGGTTTAGACCGGCGTGCTGGCCTCTCTGTTTTGCCTAGGTGGGGCTGCGACGTGTTGATCTTCCGAGGCCGGGCATGACCCAGGAAAGTGTGTCCGGCCAAATGAGATCGAGCGTGTTGGGTTATGTGGTGCACCCCTGCAGGGAAGTTAATCTATTCGAATAGCCGTGATCTTCGGTAACAGGACGACTTGGAGTTGTACCTTGACCTTATGACAACTAGAACCGGATACTTAATAAAACACACCCTTCCAAGTGCCAGATACAACCGGTGGTCGCTCTCTCTCAGGGATGCGAGGAGAGGATCGCCGGGTAGGGTTATGCTATGCGATGCTACTTGGAGATGCTGCTTGGAGATGCTACTTGAAGATGCTACTTGGAGGACTTCAATCTACTCTCTCCTACATGCTGCAAGGCGGAGGCTGCCAGAAGCGTAGTCTTCGACAGGACTAGCTATCCCCCTCTTATTCTGGCATTCTGCAGTTCAGTCCACTGATATGGCCTCCTTACACATATACCCATGCATATGTAGTGTAGTTCCTTGCTTGCGAGTACTTTGGATGAGTACTCACGGTTGCTTTCTCCCCCCTTTTCCCCCTTTCCTTTCTTTCTGGTTGTCGCAACCAGAAGCTGGAGTCCAGGAGCCAGACGTCACCGTCGACGACGACCCCCTACTACACCGGAGGTGCCTATTACTACGTGCAGCCCGCTGACGACGACCAAGAGTAGTTAGGAGGATCCCAGGCAGGAGGCCTGCGCCTCTTTCGATCTGTACCCCAGTTTGTGCTAGCCTTCTTAAGGCAACTTGTTTAACTTATGTCTGTACTCAGATATTGTTGCTTCCGCTGACTCGTCTATGATCGAGCACTTGTATTCGAGCCCTCGAGGCCCCTGGCTTGTATTATGATGCTTGTATGACTTACTTTATTTGTAGAGTTGTGTTGTGATATCTTCCCGTGAGTACCTGATCTTGATCGTACACATTTGCGTGCATGATTAGTGTACGATTGAATCGGGGGCGTCACAGCGTCCCTGCCTCGCCTCCCTCGTCCCGAGTCATATAAGCATGAGAGTTCAGAGGGTCTGCGAGCACTCCGCGCAGACATGCTCAGCCAGACGGTGACACGCCAGCCGCCGCCCTAACCGCACATGCGCCGGCTGCACCACTAACCTTTCCCCTTTCTGCAATGTAGAGAGATACGGCGCCACGTTTGCCCGGGCACAGGTTCCAAAAGCAGCCGATCCAGCGATCAACTCTGTTACAGGTGAGGCCACTGGCGATAAACAAAGCCCCAATGCACCAGTAGGCTGCATTTCCTGGGATTCCTAACACAACACAAGGAAGAGATAATAAATGTAACAAATAGAAGAAAAATACATTGCCAATGATAATCTAGATACCATCGAGCATGCCTGATTGGTAAAGAAATGTTGTTAATCATCAACAAATAAATAAAGATATATTATGTACAGTATGGATGGTCTAAACTAATTTGTCACACTGTAAAGAAGTAAAGAGAAATTTCGTAAACCGGCAAGTAAAAGCAAACTGAACTTACAAATAAACTATCTTCATTCCTTTGCACAATATGTTGCACTTATCATCTGCAATATTGTAGTGAAACATACCTGAACATTAATAGCAAGACAATGGAAAATTACATTTACTCTTTATCACTATCAGGAAGATAAATTCACCATACCGAGACCTCCAGTTAATAGGCAACAAGAGCACTATAAACACCAATCCACCGCGTCGTTTCCAGTCTCATTGTAATATTCTCCTTATAGGTTACTAATAACCTTCCGCAAGTGAGCCCTCTCTTCTAGCCAACTTCGCTTATAAACTGGCCATAGTAACCCACCAAGGCATTAGGCGGCTGAACCAATTCATAGGCTCAAAATGGATGACTATTTGGAATAATGGTAATTGTGGATTAGAGCACCAAGCAAGCTGCCAATTAGAAATCAGTTCATAGTGTGATCATTTCATTCAAATTTGTTCTCTTTAAGGTAGGATCTAAATTACCAATAACATGTGGAAGTAAAGTTGAGAAGTGTATCAAAAGTCTAACCAGTAGTAAAGAACCTCAGTGATCCGCAGATGACCAACCCCATCGCGATCCAATGCCATCCCTATCAGGGATCGCTTGCGCCAGCCGCGCTCGACCCGCGCTTAGCTGCTGCCGTACAAGCATCGAGCTCGTCCGCGTCGGACTAGAGCACCGTCGCCCCGCCCGCCACACCAACTTGGGCGTACCCGACATGTCTTCCGTCGCTGCCATCCCCGCCTCGACCTTGCTCGCGTCGGAACCGACACCTATGCCCCTCCCCGAGATCCACTGCTGGTCGGTGCATATATCCAGATTTGGGAGGAGGAGGCGAAGGCTGCAGAGGAGGAGCATCGAACTGGGGCCTAGAGCGGCAGCAGGGATCGGAGCGGCACACATGAAGGAGTATATGCTGGCGGTGGCAGGAGGCGGAGACCGGAGTTATCGTGCGACAACCAAGAATCCATCGTGCATGACAGAAGGAAGAGAGGTGAGATTGCGAGAGATGCAGATATCCCTATCGGTCCAATATGTGACACATTTACCTCAACGGGCCATACACAAGACACACGTAAATCATATTTTGGCCAAGGCGGTAAGTCTACTTCTCACACCGAATGACAAGTTGGCCCCACGTGATTTTTACAGCCTCAATCAACTAGAGAGCTCTAGGGAGCTTAGTAACTCTAGTGATGTCCCCAAAAACAGTCCAACAGATAAAAATGGACGAAAACCAGTCTATAAGGCCTACAAGCATCCTGCCACACGGGCCAAAACTGCGGGCCGGCCCATTTACAGTAGTGCCATGCCTGGGCCTGGCAGAGGCACGCGGGCCGGCATGACACGGCTCATTTACCTGTAGTGCCGTGCCTCTGCCAGAAAAATAAATAGCCAGGCAGAGAGGCACGCGGGCCGGCACGGCACGGCCCGTAAACTTTAGCCCTGGGCCGAACGGAGGCTATTTCCTTTTCTCTATATTTTTTATATATGTTTGTCTCTTTTCTTTCGCCTTCGTCTCTTCTCCCAAATCGAGCCACCGCTTGTCGTCTCCTGTGGGAGTTGCAAGCACTGCGGGGCAGCGGGAGGCGATCGCGAGGGAGAGTTAGGGGACGGTAGCGGTGCGAGAGCATGGCGGCGACGTCGTATTCGTCGTCTTCATCGGCGGCGGGGGCTGGTGGCGGCAGCGCCGCGGCGGCGACGGCGGCCGGGCTCAAGACCTACTTCAAGACGCCCGAGGGGAGGTACAAGCTGCAGTACGAGAAAGCTCACTCCACCGCTGTCCTTCACTACAACCACGGCGGGAAGACCGTCTCGCAGGTACCGTGGACGCCGTCGCGGTTCTGGCGCCAACTAGGGGGATCTAGGTTGGAATTCTGCATGGTGAATTGGGTTGTCTTGTATCGTTGTTGGGATTTCGAGTGGCTCGGGCGTGGTATTTAAATGAAATTTGATAGCGTTATTTTATACTACACTGCTAGGATTTCGATTGGTGTTAGATTTTCATTACACAGTTTCTTGTGCTGTTGGCTTGTAGCTAGTGATCTTATCATGAGCGCTTCCTTGATACGTTGGAATCTCTATTAGCTGTTCATAGTGGGAGTAACACAAGTAATAACATGCATGTCACACAGGCAAAAAATATGAAGTGGCAAGATGAGGAGAGATGCAAATGGAGTAACATAATATGTTACCATCACATAGCGGTTCCCAATGTAAGATAACTATACAAAGTAATAAATGAAGCTCTATGTTATCGCACGGATGACACCACCCACTATGGAGGTAGTAACATAATCTAAGTTACTCCCCACTATGACTAGCCTTAGACTTCATCGTGGGAGTAACATAGGTAGTAACATGCATACTCATGCAATGCCAACTAGTCATATTAGTGATTAGTGACATGGCATAGTATTAAATGAGGAACGGAGATGGTACTACCACTCTTAACGCTTCCCAAGAGAAAATTAGTCTACACGTTAATACATGAAGCCATACTACTACTATGATACTTTGCACTAATGAATGTAGTAACATAGATTAGTGTTATGCATGACACTAGTATAAAGTTACTCCCCACTATGACCAGCCTTAGTTTTATTGTAGGTTGCTGCTAACTATTTATTCCAGTACTGGTATTGAATAATTCTGGTTGTCTTCTCACTTTTGTAGTTAATTGTTTTTTGAACGGCTTTATAGTAATTATTGCTATTACTTCTCATCTCTGTCATTTTGTAGTAACAGCTTAGGCTTTGATTGGCCGAACTGGTTAGCCTGTTGTCTGGTCCTGGTCTTCCGGATTCTTGTTTTGTAGTAAGTTTGTTTCCTCTTAAAAAAATAGTAAGTTTGTTTTGTTGATTGTGGCAGTTGACAGTGGCATACCTGAAGGAGAGGTCGACTGGCCAAGGCTCCACACCATCAACACCAAGCTCCAGCAGTGGGATGCGATCGGCGGCAGCAAGGCTGCTGGGCACTGGGAATGGTAGCCGGGCACTTAGCTTCATTGGGGGTAATGGTGTCAGTCGTGCTGTGTCTGGAAGCAGCCGCGTGGGAGGAACCTTTGGTACATCTACAAGCCTTGGAGGATCTCAAGCTGTAGCAAACTACGATGGCAAGGGTGCATACATCATCTACAATTCTGCGGATACACTATTCATCAGTGACCTTAATTCCCAAAACAAGGTCTGCAGTCCTTTATTTGACGCATGCTAAATGCAGTTGTACTGTTGGTTCTGATCAGCTGATTAATTTCACTAGGATCCGCTAAAGTCCATCCATTTTAGCAATTCTAACCCATTGTGCCACGCATTTGACTCGGAGGCCAAGGAGGGGCATGACTTAATCATTGGGATGGGATCAGGGGATGGTTAGTGCAGTATTTGTTAGCTTGTTTTTCCGCTTCAAAATGGAATGTGTTTATGGTATGTCGATTATGCAGTTTATTCAATGTCGCTGAGGCAACAGCTACAAGAACCTGGAAGGAAGCCTGTTGCAGCCCAACATTATAATAGGGGTGATAAAGATGGAATGAGCATCAGCAGGCATGTTTTAATTTTCATTATTCATTCATGCTATCCATGTGCATGTCATATATGATATTTGGAGGTTGTTTGCATTTTCTGATTTGAATCAGTGTTGCCTATTAATAATGTTGTTGTTTGCTTGTTTATTTCACCATCTTGTGATTTAACATACTCTACAAGATTCCATCAAGTATGCATAGATACAAATACAGCACTCTGATATATTACTCGAGAACCCATCATTTTCCCCAATTTAGTCACATCACTTTTTAAGTATCAGATAGACAAGAAAAAAAATCAGGAGTTACAAAAGTTATCTTCCTTCACATTCCCTCACAAGGACTCCAGAAGCATTTAATAAAGAATTTAAAACACGATAGACTTTGTTTGGGACGTTGAAACAATCAATGGTTGAGCAAATATTTGACTCCACCAATCTATGGTAAGGCAATTGTCTTTCTGTTCTATCAGGTATTGCCTTGTATTAACTCATCATATTGTGGAGACAAAAGGACCTGATTTCCTTGTGTGTTCATCATCTGGTGTCTCATGGCATATACTTGCACACCTATGAATCCGTATGGTTTGTAGAAGTAGATAAGGGGAAGTAAAATTTGTACTGGCTGCTCTCGATATTTCTCTTAAAATCAGAGATTTAATGCATTATTTTGATGGGGTTGGGCGCCCTGGGGGGCTTCTGACTTTAGTCTGCATGGCTGCAATATAAGCTGAGTGCCGCTTGCATATTGGTTCTTACAGATGCTTATCCCTTCATTATTTTAGTTAACTCTCCTGTTGACTTCTCAGTACTATTGTTTGCAGCCGTTGCACTTCTGTTGCATGGGTTCCGGAGTGTGAAGGCATGTTTGTTGTTAGCCACTCTGATGGAAATTTGTATGTGTATGATAAAGTGAGCAATGATGATCATGGAATTTGGCATTTATAAATGTTTGCGTTGATGTTTGAACTGATGTATATTCTTTACATTCAGTGCAGAGATGGAAACACGGAGTGTACATTTCCAGCTATAAGGGATCCAGCTCAATTGATGGTTTCACATGCAAAGTCGAGTAAGGTATTTTAGGCATTCAGTATTAGTTCCTTAAACCACATTATTTTTTGTTCAATTAGTTAATTTATTATAGAAGTGCATTTTGCCCTCTCTGTGGGCATGAAACTGTGGCCTGGTGATCTGTTACATACCCTACAGCTTGTCACTTTAGTCCATTCTTAACGTTAAATGTATCTTGATGCAATGAGCATTATTGTTCCTTTTCTTATGCATAGAAATGTAAATGGCTAAACAGTGGTACTATCAGTATAAATTCACCATTATTCAGAAAAAAAATCAATCTGAACCGTTTAAGAGAGCTCACCATTTAAAATGGCTTCTAACATTCTGATTTCCCATGCATGCTTATGTACACACAGCAGACATAAATTAGTTCCTCAGAAGTGGACGTTTTTCTTTATGCTTGCATTTAAGAGTTTGGGTGAGTAATAGAAAATGGTAATCTCCCAGCTGGCTCCAACCTATGCAGTGTTCCCTTGCTAGTCTCCACCTGCAAACAGTGTTACGATTTTTATTTCTAGACTAGAATTTACTGTTGTGATTAAAACTCTACTGGCATACGTTTGCAAAAGGTACTATCATACCAGTAAGCTGACCATATAAATTGTACAGTGAATATTGGGATCTGGGCGGTAGTTTCGTTAACCTATGATTATTGGTATCCTGCAAATGCTTCTCTCATAACATTTGGTACATGAGTTTACATCAAGCCATTGGGTTTGTTTCTACGTACAGAATCTGGGACAATAATTATCGTTGAATATATTTTAAGGAAAATTAGGTGGTGCCCAGGAGATCCTACATCCAGAATAGAGAAAGTGTACGAAATAATGTTCCAAGAAACTCACAAAGTTTATGGATGTAGTAGGCAAAAGATTATGTGAATGTGTAGAATTTTAATTTGTAATCAGTCGAACTAGCAGTCAATCATGCGCTTCTGTAATTTTTAATGTGTTTGTTTGACCATTTTATTATGGATTTTATGGGTCTATGCATATTGGGACGGCAGATCCCTATACACTAAATTGCTGCTCTTATCTTAAAAACATTACAGAGTAACCCAATTGCCAGGTGGCATGTTTGTCATGGTTCAATCAATGCAATTTCCTTCTCTCCAGATGGGGCATACTTGGCGACGGTTGGGCGAGATGGTACTTCCTTTATCCTAGAATAGACCCACACTGGAGAAGTTTTTACTGCTCAGAAATTCCACCATCCTACATTTCAGGCTTAACTAATATCGATGAACCATATATGTAGGTTATTTGAGAGTGTTTGACTTTTCAAAGGAACAGCTAATATTTGGTGGCAAAAGTTATTATGGCGCTCTCTTGTGTTGCACCTGGAGGTACCTTTATTACATTTGAATGATTTGATGTCTTCTGTATGTGTTTGCCATGTTTTCTCGCAGTTAGTTTTATGGTTGGCTGCTCTGCAAGTAATTTCTTAGCCATACTTATGCAGTATACTCTATTTTGTATGCTGATGTTTGTGTGGAATGTTTTTCTATTTATTACCCTTAGTTTAAAGTACTTCAAAGTTCAAACTCTAAAACCTGCCTGGGCTGACTAGCATCCAAAATTGTTGTAGTTTCCTTGATGATATCTAATAATGCTAGTATATGGCTCTATTGTGTACGCCATGAGCTATGCATTGAAGCGTCTCTCTACCATCTTATGGGTTCTCTGATCTCTGATTCTTATCTTCTATTTGTTCTCACATTTCTATGGGTTTGTCAATTATGAGTATTTATCTGGGTGGATCAGTCGAGAATGATGAAGAAATGAGTATGGCCCAGTTTCTGACCTAGTTTGACTGTGGTCTGCTTTTACAGCTCGGATGGCAAATATCTATTGACAGGTGGTGAAGATGATCTTGTGCAGGTATGGAGCATGGACGACAGGAAGACTGTTGCATGGGGTGAAGGGCATAATTCTTGGGTATTAATTGAATTTCCCTTGAGGCTTTTTCAATGTCTTGACGTTTGCTTTCAGAAGTTGTATTTGACAACATGGGTAATTTTTTTGTAAACAGGTTAGTGGAGTTGCTTTTGATCCATATTGGTCCCCACCAAATGCTGATGGAACGGGAGAAAATGCGGTGTATCGTTTTGGTTCTGTTGGTCAGGTATCTGAAGTTGATTCATTTGTATTATAGCTTGAACATTTATGGCATATCCATGAAAATATGTACTGCTCATCTTTAATAAGACTAGGTAATTGCCCGTACTTTGCAATGGGGGCAAGCATATTCTAGTTGTTTAACACTAATTGTGTATCATATATCTTTAGGGAACATCAGGGAGCATTGTTGACTTTTTTGTTATAGGTGGCAAGCATAATCTACTCCCTCCGTCCCTCAGTATAAGAGCGTTTTCGACACTACTGTAGTGTAAAAAACGCTCTTATATTATGGGACGGAGGGAGTAGTTGTTTAACACTAATCGTGTCTAACATATACCTTTAGGGAACATCAGGGAGTATTCTTAACTTTTTAAACATTAAATCACTTCTTCCACCGCCACTGTTGACCTTTTTAATGTTAAATCACTCCTTCCTCCACCGGTTAAATTACCTCTGCGCCTTCTCGATCGAAGCTTGACACCTCTGTCCAGACTCCCTGTAGAGATAGACATGAATCATATGTTCAAACTTCTTTTAGATACATGCACAAATCATAGGTATGAGAAAGTACAATGACATGGTAAGGGCATCTCGAGCAGACTCCCTATCCTAAAAGTGTCAAATCTTCCCCTAATCCCATTTTCCTATTTCTTTTAGGGAAATCACTGTTTCTCAACTAGCTGATCTCCTATAACTTTTCCCCTTGTATGTGTATTTGGTTCACACAATTCATCAAACACATACACCACACATCCACATACACAATTCATCAAATCTGTAGCAAAGAGGATTAACCAGAAGCAGGTATAGCCGTAGAAGTAGAGCATGGACTGAATCCAGTTCATCTCTCTGCAAGCGAACATCACGTACGCCGCCATGTTGTTCTGCACCCCCTGTACATCAAGTACGCGCTCAGCTCGATGAAACAGATCACAGGGGCCACGAGTCAAAATGCACCCGCGGAGATGGATGCGCTGCAACGGCAGTGGCAGGAACATTACACTAGCGACGTTGCTGTGTCGCATGGGCTCCCGGTCGGCGTTCGCCTTGGATTTGGGGGCCGACATTGCCGTGTCGCTTAACAAATAGCACCAAATCCTCCTACGCCAACACGTAGGACATGGAGCCTTGGGACTTCAGAGCTCACTGTGATGCTGTCGTAGCCGGTGAGGCGGAGTTGCGCGCACTAGGCCGAGTGGGACGGAAGGAGGGGAGCCCGTGTCGTTGCGACTGGATCCGGCGTGCAAGAGCTGGTCAGTGGTGACGGTGGCCGTGACGCTGCACACGACGAAGGCACCCGCCAGCTGGAGCATTCGGGTGCCGTGGCCCTGTGAGGACGACAGTGCGGTCGACGAGCTCTGGCTCTACTCCCATGTTGGCGCTTTAATTGAGATGTGGCCACGCTTCTGCTTGCCTCGTCCTACTCGTCTTGACACTGCTTGTCTTGAGTTGGAATCCTGTTGTGCGACGATGAACGTCTCCGGTGACGCATGGGATCCAGAAGCGGCGGCAGGAGGACGATGTAGATGACAGGTCTGAAGGGATTCGCGAATTTCTCGTCGCCGATGAGGGTCGCCGGAGGTGCGGGGGCGGTGGAGGTTTCATTTTCCCGATTACCAGGGTGGCGGATGGCCGCCGTCGGCGGCGTGGTCAGACGGGAGGCCTGCAGCTCGCTTATTTTTGCTGAGAATCACATCTGCTTGACTAAATTTGAGCAGATGGGGGGCAGTTTTAGGTGAGGAAGAGTCATATTTGAGGAAATTTTGGTTTAGGGGATCTGCTAGATACCCCTTAATAATCCCCTAAATGACATTTTTTCTCCTCAAATATGACCTTTAGGGGGTCTGCTAGAGATGCCTAAGCACATGCATAGTTAGAATCATGTTGGCAACACTTCCACAACATGGATGGGATAATCAAAATTATGGATGATGGCGATGTAGAGGAAATATTACCTCTAAAGTATGTCACTTGGCTTTCATTGTAACTGAAAAATATTCAAAAGGGAATGTCCGACATATGAACCCGCTTATGTGAACTTGTGCTTTGCTATGGAATAATATTACGATTTTCAACATTGTTTAACTAACACTCAGGAGTTGCTCATATAGATGAATTTAAGAGTTATCCAGAATGCTTGCGATATTTTACCATGTTGCGACAAATGAAGTGTTGCACCTGCTTTATCTTTTAGCAAACTTCTACAAAATCATTCAAAAACTGATGCAGGCTACCACGTCAAATTCTTTTAGCAGGATAGAGGCGGCTTGTACCATGACAACATCCAGTATGTGCACGTGGTATCTTTCTCAAAGGATATCTGTAGCCCCGGTGAGAAAGTAATATCTCCACAGTATATCAGAAATGCATATGTATAAACCCGATCTACCAATGAAAGCCATTGTTTTCTCTAGCCGAAGAATGCATATACTAACTCTAGTTCGGCAAAACTCTATGAGGAAGAGTCATTGGTGAGCAAGTGCTAACTCCGCTGCACCATAATAACTATTCTCAAGTACCATATCCAAAAAAAAACTTTGTCAGGTTGAGAGGACCGATACTGAAACTGGGTGAGAGACAAAAATAAATAAAATATACATCTTTTGGACAATTACACTCTGTTCACACAGTAAAAGAAATTCTGCTGCTGTAAAATATAGTAGACCACACAAGTTAATTGAAAGCTGTGAAATAGCTCAAGGACATGTTAATTTACACATAGTCTGAACAAACATAATCTTGTGGCACGACAAGAACCAACAAATTAATATTGTACATGTCAAGCATGCTGCTGCTCACCTTATTGGTAGCTTAGCTTTATGGTAGATTTAAGTATCAGCTCTGCATTATGTGCGATGGCATCTGTCAATGCCACATGCATGTCAATCTCTTCCCGGAGTTGCATCTTCAAATTTCTGACATGTGGTATTTAATCACATATGAGAATAGTAGATCCTGTTTTTATCGAAGTTAGGTATACATGTATAAATTCAAACATAAGCAGTCTATTCAGAGGAATCATTCCAAAAACAATTTTCAAACCGAGCACCGGAGCACAACAAGTTGTCACAAATCACAAACCAAATGAAAGCAGGTTTATTTCAAGTGCGAATAGCAGCAGTACAAACGTCAACACCGTAGAGATGATGAAGCAATTATGAAAGGCACTCATTTCCTGCTATCGAGCAGCGGTGGAGGGGCCTCCATAATGCTAGGGTTAGGGTTTCGCTTCGATCAAAGATGGTTTTGTGTTACTATGCTGTGTGATGTCAGGGGATTAAGAAAACCGACGGGAGAGGGAGTACGGACGTAGGAAAAAACAGGTTGTAGGGGCAGTACGGACGACGTGGGGCGTGGGGAGTCGGATGACGTAAGATGGGAGACAGAGCCTTGCGTCTTTTTTAAGCAGTAGAGATATACCGATGTATGCCTGTCTGATCTTGTAACTTCTTAGTACAAATAAGAGTGAAATCTGGGAGTACCTTAAAATACTTAACCTCTCAATTTCTTCCATGCTTACTTAGGCCCCGTTCGGATTCCCTCCCACTCCCCAACTCCGCTCCGGAGCGGAGTGGCATGCAGCCATAATCTGAGGAGCGGCTAGAATGGCGCTCCACGCGCTCCGCTCCGCAGTGGGGGAGTGGAGGGTTGCCGAACAGTGCCTTAATTACTGGGAGATCTTCAGTTAATGAACTGTTGGAATGTTCCTTGCTGTTCAGTCTTATGCTTATTGCAGGGCATTGAACTGATCACACTACTTATGCAATAAATATGCAAATTTCTCCAGTAATTATGCTGCTCATGCTGCTTTTTTCTTAGTGTGATTTCACCAATATTTTCGATGCATGTTGATGAACTTAACTACTGAGTGTCATTTTACCTCATCATATTTTTAGAAGATCAGATTGATTTTTGTCAGAACTTGGTGATCTGTTATCAACTTATCATGTCTTAGCTTATTATATGAATATAGTCATAGCTATCAGATAAATTGGCAAGTGTTTTTACAGTTTGCTTTCTCCAATACGGTTGACTACTGATATCGATTACCACTCTGGCATACTCTTAGGATACCCAATTGCTTCTGTGGGATTTGGCAATGGATGAGATTGTTGTCCCACTACGTCATCCTTCAGGTGGTTCGCCAACATTTAGCAGTGGGAGTCCTGCACACTGGGACAGTGCATGCCCTCCAACAGGTATTCTTCAACCTTCTCCTAGAATGCGGCACGTGCCAAAGCTTTCACCTCTTGTCGCCCACCGAGTACATGCGGATCCCCTGTCTGGTGTGGTGTTCAGCACTGAATCAATCGTCACCATTTGCCGCGAGGGACTAATCAAAATATGGGCCAGACCTGGCCACAGTGAAAACAATCAACAGTCAAATTCTTCCGAGTAGGCTTTAGGCAATACTGTCTCCAAGGATAGGGCAATCGCATCCTTCAGTAAAGCAAGTGGCTCTAGCTTCAAGCAACCTTCATCGCTTGGCTTGACATAGCCGTGAGTTTCTTACTAACACCATGATTGATGAGACGGGCTCTCAAAGGAGGCTGCTGGTGATGAAGGCACATATTTGTAGATGTTCCTTGATTACAGCAAGGCTAGTTAGTGGTACAAAACAATAATGGAACATGCCTCTGTACAGATACATATACTCCAAGATAGCTAATACAAGTTTGCTTTCTGTTTTGTATTGCCCAATGTGCTAACATGTGATGGATGGGATGACAATCTTTGCCTCGTGTTGTTTTAGCATTTCTAGATTTCCCCTAGTTGTAAATTGCTCTCTCACTTCTCCGGTTCTTGCATCAACTCCACATCGTAATTCTGTTTAGTCGTTGAATGTGCTGTAGATTGTGTGAGCAAATATAGATACTTTGCGGGACTGTACGTGTGTCAGCCGATAAAATTATTGAGGAACTAGTAGATTAGTATGGACTGTTCAGACTACAGAAGCAATGTTACCAGCTGTATAGTCTGCAGCTCACGATACGAAACAAACTTATATACAAGTACTTGAATATGGATGGAAAACATGCAAAGAAAAGACACAAAAGCCAGCTATTCCGAACAAACAATTTATCGTACAGTAGTTAGTCTGCATATATTTATCTTTCGTTCTGTCTTGCAACAATGAATCTCCTCTCTTCTCTTCTTCCTTCTCCTCCTATCTTCCTTGTCTAAAAAAAAACCGTATTGTTCCCCTTTTCATTCGACATTCGTCCCACGTCGTGCCCTCTTCATTTGCAGCCCCCACATGGTCTATGCGATTTTACATGCAAATCAAGTCCCTAAAAGCCGCCCTCCCACCTTTCCACCTATACCCAGATTTTAAAGCTTGAATTATGGATATAACCCCTTTCCAGATTCTGGAAATGTTAGGTTAGGGTTGGGGGCAAAATAGGTTACGCCTACCAGTCATGTATTATGATCCTTGTGAGATCTCCGGTATGGAAGGTGCGAGCACCAAAACTTATGCAAAACTTTATCAATTTTATTTCATTCGATCGTGAGAGCACGCCACAGTGACACAATGATTTTCGTTATTTTTTAGACTCTATGCATTTCCTAAAATTAAAATATACCAACAGTAAAAAGAAACGGAGGGAGTACCAACAAAGCCTACGCCTCTGGCCGCACCCTGCGGCCGAACTATTTGAAGTTTTTCCCGTTTCTCGGACAATGAATGAAAACTCGCAAAGCGACACGGAAATGATCTTGCTAACACCCACGTGTAGTTGCGACTATATATATATATATATATATATATATATATATATATATATATATATATATATATATATGACTCATTTTCTGTACTCTTGGGAGTATGTACTCCCATCTTCAATATACCTCGTATATGCATTGATTATACCCCTTATCATTTTCAATATACTTCATTAAATATTCTAAGATACCTCAATACAAGTTTTGTTGAAAAAAATATCATTTACGACCTACTTTTTGCAATATACCCTTTTCACGTACAAACAAATCAGTATATACGTAAACCTTTGAAAATATGAGGCACACATGAATTTTTTTCATGAAATCCATTTTAGTGTATCTAGTAATTATTAATGAAGTATATTAAAAATAATAATAAGCTATAAAAGATTCATCTATGTGGTATATGAGGAGCGAGAGTACGTACTCCCAGGAGTACACAACCATTTTCCTATATATATATAGGGTCGCGCTATTCGTCACCCTGGGTGAGGAATAGTTATTCTTCACCCCCTCTCTATTTTGACGTCAATGCACCGTATTTTTAGGTTTCGTAAATTTTGTCATATTTCATACGTAAAAAGAGAACGTAAGAAAATATATACTCGCCGTAAAAAATATTTTATGTTATTGTAAAGTTACGAACATAAAAACATACATAAAAATGCGGTATTTTTGGTCTTATAATCTATTTTTTTATTTTCTTATACCAAATTTTATGTAGTGAATCAATATGAATGTAACTATTTGTATTCCAAACGTAATTTATTTATGAAGCGATCGTAAGATTACCTCGGATGAAGAATAACTTATTCTGCACCCTGGATGATGAATAGTAACACTATATATATATATGCAAAAAACGATTCAAATATAGCAAACGAGATCTTTTTTTTTGCATATTCAAAGTTTGAGATTGCTAGCTAGGCCTGCCACCTGGTAAAATGCACCAGAAAATCGAACCATAGGGTACAATCGTGATTTCTTACCGTGGAAAAAAAATTTGGAGGCGAAACGATGAACTCATGTTTTCATTCAAACGAAAATATGCTGCTAGTTAATGTAAATGTTTTCAAATAGTACATGGTTCACTTACGAAAGCCGTGTGTCCACTAAACCCTGGCCGATGCCCCCCTGCCACGCGCGTGATCTGAGTCATGCGTTCTGATTGGCCAGAACCCAAACCCCACGAATCGTACGTCTGCACCGTTGGATTCTTCTTGATCGAATGACGATCCTCATCCCTTTGGACAACACATGCATTTACGGTTGTGATTTTATTTATATCCACAAATTGCATGTTAAATTCAAAAAACGTCTTAAATATAGCAAACGATACTTGAAATGCGTTAGAAAATCAAACCCATGGTATAATGGTGATTGCGTATCGTGAAATTTTTTATGAGGCCAAACGATGAAGTCACCGACCACTGGAGTTTGAATTGACACGTCTCCTTTTGGAAACCATGGTCCTTCGTGTGAGATGCTCCGGTTTGGAAGGGGTGATCATCAAAACTTGTGCCAAACTTTACCAATTTTTTCCCCCGAGGTCGTGAGAGCACGCCACAGGCACACACCGATTTTGATGATGTCTGGACTCCATCTGAATTCCCTGTAATTAAAATACCAACTAGGCCTACGCCGGTGGCCGCACCTCGCGACCGAAATGTTTGAAACTTCTCCCCGTTTCTCGGACAATGGATGAAAAGTCGCAAAGCGACACACAAATGATTTGTACACCTTCTTTGCTAACTAACACCCAGATGTAGTTGTATAACGGTTTTGAATTTATATGCACTAAATGCAAGGTAAGTGCAAAAAAATCACTTAAATATAGCAACGAGACCTGAAATGGGCCAGAAAATCAAACCTAGGGTATATACATGATTGTTTACCGTGAAACAATTTGAGGCGGAACGATGTAGTCACTGACGATTGGAGTCTGAAGTGCCGCGTCTCCTTTTGGAAACTATGATCCTTCTTGTGAGATGCTTCGATTTGAAAGGTGTGAGTATCAAAACTTGTGCCATCTTTACCAAAAAAATTTCATGGGATCCTGAGAGCACGCCACGGTGACACCAATTTTCGTTATTTCCGGACTCTATATGCATTTCCTGTAATTAGAATACTAACAAGGCTTACGCCTCTGGCCGCACCCTGCGGCCGAACTGTTTGATTTTTTCCCGTTTCTCGAACAATGAATGAAAACTCCCAAAGCGACACACAAATGATCTTGCTAGCTAGCACCCATGACTCAAATATAGCAAACGATACCTCAAATGCATGAGAAAATCGAACCATAGGGTACAATGGTGATTTCTTACCGTGGAAAACAATTTGGAGGCGAAATGATGAACTCTTATTTTCATTCAAACGAAAATGTGCTATTAGTTCATGTAAATGTTTTCAAATAGCACACGGTTCACTCACGAAAGCCATGTGCCTACCAAACCATGGCCGATGCCCCCTTGCTGTGCGCGTGATCTGAGTCGTGCGTTCTGATTGGACAGAATCCAAACCCCACGGATCGTTCGTCTGCACCGTTGGATGCTCCCAAATCGAATGACAATCCTCATCCGTTTCGACAGCAAATGCAGTCCGGCTAGGATTTGATTTATATGCCAAAATGCACGGTGAATGCCAAAAAATGTCTTAAATATAGCACGCGAGACCTGAAATGCGCCAACAAATCAAACCCGTGGTATAATGGTGATTGCTTAACGTGGGAAAAATTAGAGGTGAAACGATGAACTCATGTCTTCATTTCAAAATTAGTACGTCTTCATTTCAAACGAAATTATTCTCTTTGTGCACACGAGCGCTTAGAGGCAACCGTTTGCATAGGCCTTTCCACACGGCGACCGGGGATATTTTTCACCCTTTTCACCTAGGCCGCCAACAGCCCCCACCGCCCGCCCGTGTTTCACTCAACTAGTCAACCCAATCTCCATCACCAGCTCCCCCTCCCCTAGATCCACAACAGAACCCTCTCCGGCGCCGACATGCTCACCCCGACCGGGTGCCCGCTCTTCGACGTCAAGCCTACCTCCACTGTCGTTCCCAACACGTGGCTGCTCGCGCCTCGCCGTCTTCGTTTTCTCGCCAGCCACCCTCGAGCATATCGATCCTGTAACCCTCGCCCCACCTGTGGTCCGGCCGGGTTTGCATTAAGAAACCTGTTAGTTACTTCTCTCCATCGCGGTGAGGCGTATTTTGTTGGGGAACGCAACAATTTCAAAACAATTCCTACGCACACGCAAGATCCATCTAGGTGATGCATAGCAATGAGAGGGGAGAGTGTTGTCCATGTACCCTCGTAGACCATAAGTACAAGCGTTATGACAACGCGGTTGATGTAGTTGTACGTCTTCATGATCCGACTGATCCTAGCAGCGAAGGTACGACACCTCCGCGATTTGCACATGTTCAGCTCGGTGACGTCCCACGAACTCTAGATCCAGCTGAGGTCGAGGGAGAGTTTCGTCAGCACGACGGCGTGGTGATGGTGATGACGAAGCTACCGGCGCAGGGCTTCGCCTGAGCACTGCAATGATATGACCGAGGTGGAAATCCGTGGAGGGGGCACCGCACACGGCTAAACAATCAACTTGTGTCTTTGGGGCGCCCCCTGCCCACGTATATAAAGGAGGGAGGAGGAGGAGGCCGGCCTAGAATGGGTGCGCCTATAGGGGGAGTCCAACTAGGATTCCCAATCCTAGTTGGAGTCTCCTTCCTTTTCCAAGAGGGGAGAGATGGAAGGAGTAGGAGAGGGAGAAGGAAAGAGAGGGGGGCGCCGCCCCCTCCCTAGTCCAATTCGGACTTACCATGGGGGGGCCACCCCTTGAGTCCCTTCTCTCCTTTCGCGTATGGCCCATTAAAGCCCACTACTTCCCCCGGCGAATTCCCGTAACTCTCCGGTACTCCGAAAAATACCCGAATCACTCGGAACCTTTCCGATGTCCGAATATAGCCTTCCAATATATCGATCTTTACATATCGACCATTTCGAGACTCCTCTTCATGTCCGTGATCTCATCCGGGACTCCAAACAACCTTCTGTACATCAAATCACATAACTCGTAAAACAAATCGTCATCAAACGTTAAGCGTGCGGACCCTACGGGTTCGAGAACTATGTAGACATGATCGAGACACATCTCCGGTCAATAACCAATAGCGGAACCTGGATGCTCATATTGGATCCTACATATTCTACGAAGATCTTTATCGGTCAAACCGCATAGCAACATATGTTGTTCCCTTTGTCATCGGTATGTTACTTGCCCGAGATTCGATCGTCGGTATCTCAATACCTAGTTCAATCTCGTTACCGGCAAGTCTCTTTACTCGTTCTGTAATGCAACATCCATAACTAACTCATTAGTCATATTGCTTGCAAGGCTTATAGTGATGTGCATTACCGAGAGGGTCCAGAGATACCTCTCCGATACATGGAGTGACAAATCCTAATCTCGATCTATGCCAACTCAACAAACACCATTGGAGACACCTGTAGAGCATCTTTATAGCCACCCAGTTACGTTGTGACGTTTGATAGCACACTAAGTGTTCCTCTGGTATTCGGGAGTTGCATAATCTCATAGTCATAGGAACATGTATAAGTTATGGAGAAAGCAATAGCAATAAACTAAACGATCATAGTGCTAAGCTAACGGATGGGTCTAGTCCATCACATCATTATCTAATGATGTGATCCCGTTCATCAAATGACAACACATGTCCATGGCTAGGAAACTTAACCATCTTTGATTAACGAGCTAGTCAAGTAGAGGCATACTAGGGACACTCTGTTTGTCTATGTATTCACACATGTACTAAGTTTCAGTTAATAAAATTCTAGCATGAATAATAAACATTATCATGATATAAGGAAATAAATAATAACTTTATTATTGCCTCTAGGGCATATTTTCTTCAGTTTCCCACTTGCACTAGAGTCAATAATCTAGTTCACATCGTCATGTGATTTAACACCAATAGTTCACATCTTTATGTGATTAGTTCACATCTCCATGTGACTAATACCCAAAGGGTTTACTAGAGTCAATAATCTAGTTCACATCGCTATGTGATTAACACCCAAAGAGTGGTCATGTTTTGCTTGTGAGAGAAGTTTAGTCTATGGGTCTGCAACATTCAGATCCATATGTATTTTGCAAATTTCTATGTCTACAATACTCTGCACGGAGCTACTCTAGCTAATTGCTCCCACTTTCAATATGTATCGAGATCGAGACTTAGAGTCATCTAGATCGGTGTCAAAAGCTTGCATCGACATAAATCTTTACGACGAACTCTTTTATCACCTCCATAACCGAGAAATATTTCCTTAGTCCTCTAAGGATAATTTTGACCACTGTCCAGTGATCTACTCCTAGATCACTATTGTACTCCATTGACAAAATCATGCTAAGGTATACAATAGGTCTGATACACAGCATAGCATACTTTATAGAACCTATGACTGAGGCATAGGGAATGCTTTTTTATTCTCTTTCTATTTTCTACCGTGGTCGGGTTTTGAGTCTTTACTCAACTTCACACCTTGTAACATAGGCAAGAACCCTTTCTTTGCTTGATCCATTTTGAACTTCTTCAAAACTTTATCAAGGTATGTGCTTTGTGAAAGTCCAATTAAGCGTCTTGATCTATCTCTACAGATCTTGATGCCCAATATATAAGTAGCTTCATCGAGGTCTTTTATTGAAAAATTCTTATTCAAGTATCCTTTTATGCTATCCAGAAATTCAATATCATTTCCGATCAACAATATGTCATCCACATATAATATCAGAAATGCTACAGAGCTACCACTCAATTTCTTGTAAATACAGGCTTCTCCAAAAGTCTGTATAAAACTACATGCTTTGATCAACTCATCAAAGCGCATATTTCAACTCCGAGATGCTTGCACCAGTCCATAGATGGATCGCTGGAGCTTGCACACTTTGTTAGCATCATTAGGATTGACAAAACCTTCTGGTTGCATCATATACATGTTGGGGAACGTAGTAATTTCAAAAATTTTCCTACACACACGCAAGATCATGGTGATGCATAGCAACGAGGGGAGAGTGTGATCTACGTACCTAGTAGATCGACAACGGAAGCGTTTGGTTGATGTAGTCGTACGTCTCCACGGCCCGACCGATCAAGCACCGAAACTACGACACCTCCGAGTTCTAGCACACGTTCAACTCGATGACGATCCCCGGACTCCGATCCAGCAAAGTGTCGGGGAAGAGTTCCGTCAGCACGATGGCGTGGTGACGATCTTGATGTACTACTGCCGCAGGGCTTCGCCTAAGCACCGCTACAATATTATCGAGGACTATGGTGGCTGGGGGCGCCGCACACGGCTAAGAATAAGATCACGTGGATCAACTTGTGTGTTTCTGGGGTGCCCCTGCCTCCGTATATAAAGGACTAAAGGGGGGGGGGGTGCGGCCGGCCTAGGAGAGGCGCGCCAGGAGAGTCCTACTCCCTCTGGGAGTAGGATTCCCCCCCAAACCTAGTTGGAATAGGATTCGCGGAGGGGGAAAAGAGAGAGGGTGGCCGGCCCCCTCTCCTTGTCCTATTCGGACCAAGGGAGGGGAGGGGCGCACGGCCCACTTTGGGCTGCCCCTTCTCTTTTCCACTAAGGCCCACTATGGCCCATATAGCTCCTGGGGGGTTCCGGTAACCTCCCGGTACTCCGGTAAAATCCCGATTTCACCCGGAACACTTCCGATATCCAAACATAGGCTTCCAATATATCAATCTTTATGTCTCGACCATTTCGAGACTCCTCGTTATGTCCGTGATCACATGCGGGACTCCGAACAAACTTCGGTACATCAAAATGCATAAACTCATAATGAAACTATCATCGTAACCTTAAGCGTGCGGACCCTACGGGTTCGAGAACAATGTAGACATGACCGAGACACGTCTCCAGTAAATAACCAATAGCGGAACCTGGATGCTCATATTGGCTCCTACATATTCTACGAAGATCTTTATCAGTCAGACCGCACAACAACATACGTTGTTCCCTTTGTCATCGGTATGTTACTTGCCCGAGATTCGATCGTCGGTATTCCAATACCTAGTCCAATCTCGTCACCGGCAAGTCTCTTTTCTCGTTCTGTAATACATCATCCCGCAACTAACTCATTTAGTTGCAATTCTTGCAAGGCTTAAGTGATGTGCATTACCGAGAGGGCCCAGAGATACCTCTCCGACAATCAGAGTGACAAATCCTAATCTCGAAATACGCCAACCCAACATGTACCTTTGGAGACACCTGTAGAGCTCCTTTATAATCACCCAGTTACATTGTGGCGTTTGGTAGCACACAAAGTGTTCCTCCGGCAAACAGGAGTTGCATAATCTCATAGTCATAGGAACATGTATAAGTCATGAAGAAAGCAATAGCAACATACTAAACGATTGGGTGCTAAGCTAATGGAATGGGTCATGTCAATCAGATCATTCACTTAATGATGTGATCCCGTTAATCAACTAACAACTCATTGTTCATGGTTAGGAAACATAACCATCTTTGATTAACGAGCTAGTCAAGTAGAGGCATACTAGTGACACTTTGTTTGTCTATGTATTCACACATGTATTATGTTTCCGGTTAATACAATTCTAGCATGAATAATAAACATTTATCATGATATAAGGAAATAAATAATAACTTTATTATTGCCTCTAGGGCATATTTCCTTTAGTCTCCCACTTGCACTAGAGTCAATAATCTAGATTACACAGTAATGATTCTAACACCCATGGAGCCTTGGTGCTGATCATGTTTTTCTCGTGGAAGAGGCTTAGTCAACGGGTCTGCAACATTCAGATCCGTATGTATCTTGCAAATCTCTATGTCTCCCACCTGGACTAGATCCCGGATGGAATTGAAGCGTCTCTTGATGTGCTTGGTTCTCTTGTGAAATCTGGATTCCTTTGCCAAGGCAATTGCACCAGTATTGTCACAAAAGATTTTTATTGGACCCGATGCACTAGGTATGACACCTAGATCGGATATGAACTCCTTCATCCAGACTCCTTCATTTGCTGCTTCCGAAGCAGCTATGTACTCCGCTTCACATGTAGATCCCGCTACAACGCTTTGTTTAGAACTGCACCAACTGACAGCTCCACCGTTTAATGTAAACACGTATCTGGTTTGCGATTTAGAATCGTCCGGATCAGTGTCAAAGCTTGCACCAACGTAACCTTTTACGATGAGCTCTTTGTCACCTCCATATATGAGAAACATATCCTTAGTCCTTTTCAGGTATTTCAGGATGTTCTTGACCGCTGTCCAGTGATCCACTCCTGGATTACTTTGGTACCTCCCTACTAGACTTATAGCAAGGCACACATCAGGTCTGGTACACAGCATCACATACATGATAGAGCCTATGGCTGAAGCATAGGGAACATCTTTCATATTCTCTCTATCTTCTGCAGTGGTCGGGCATTGAGTCTTACTCAACTTCACACCTTGTAACACAGGCAAGAACCCTTTCTTTGCTTGATCCATTTTGAACTTCTTCAAAACTTTGTCAAGGTATGTGGTTTGTGAAAGTCCAATTAAGCGTCTTGATCTATCTCTATAGATCTTAATGCCTAATATGTAAGCAGCTTCACCGAGGTCTTTCATTGAAAAACTCTTATTCAAGTATCCCTTTATGCTATCCAGAAATTCTACATCATTTCCAATTAGTAATATGTCATCCACATATAATATCAGAAATGCTACAGAGCTCCCACTCACTTTCTTGTAAATACAGGCTTCTCCAAAAGTCTGTATAAAACCAAATGCTTTGATCACACTATCAAAACGTTTGTTCCAACTCCAAGAGGCTTGCACCAGTCCATAAATGGATCACTGGAGCCTGCACACTTTGTTAGCTCCCTTTGGATCGACAAAACCTTCTGGTTGCATCATATACAACTCTTCTTCCAGAAATCCATTCAGGAATGCAGTTTTGACATCCATTTGCCAGATTTCATAAAATGCGGCAATTGCTAACATGATTCGGACAGACTTAAGCATATATACGAGTGAGAAAATCTCATCGTAGTCAACACCTTGAACTTGTCGAAAACCTTTTGCGACAATTCTAGCTTTGTAGATAGTAACACTACTATCACCGTCCGTCTTCCTCTTGAAGATCCATTTATTTTCTATGGCTTGCCGATCATCGGGCAAATCCATCAAAGTCCATACTTTGTTCTCATACATGGATCATATCTCAGATTTTATGGCCTCAAACCATTTCGCGGAATCTGGGCTCATCATCGCTTCCTCATAGTTCGCAAGTTCGTCATGGTCTAGTAACATGACTTCCAGAACATGATTACTGTACCACTCTGGTGCGGATCTCACTCTGGTTTACCTATGAGATTCGGTAGTAACTTGATCTGAAGTTACATGATCATCATCATTAGCTTCCTCACTAATTGGTGTAGTAGTCACAGGAACAGATTTCTGTGATGAACTACTTTCCAATAAGGGAGCAGGTACAGTTACCTCATCAAGTTCTACTTTCCTCCCACTCACTTCTTTCGAGAGAAACTCCTTCTCTAGAAAAACTCCGAATTTAGCAACAAAAGTCTTGCCTTCGGATTTGTGATAGAAGGTGTACCCAACAGTCTCCTTTGGGTATCCTATGAAGACATATTTCTCCGATTTGGGTTTGAGCTTATCAGGATGAAACTTTTTCATATAAGCATCACAATCCCAAACTTTAAGAAACGACAACTTTGGTTTCTTGCCAAACCACAGTTCAGATTGTGTCGTCTCAACGGACTTAGATGGTGCCCTTTTAAACGTGAATGCAGCTGTCCTTAATGCATAAACCCAAAATGATAGTGGTAGATCGAAAAGAGACATCATAGATCGCACCATATCTAATAAAGTACGGTTATAATGTTCGGACACACCATTATGCTGTGGTGTTCCAAGTGGCGTGAGTAGTAAAACTATTTCACATTGTTTTAACTGAAGGCCAAACTCGTAACTCAAATATTTTACCTCTGCGATCATATCGTAGAAACTTTTATTTTCTTGTTACGATGATTCTCCACTTCACTCTGAAATTCTTTGAACTTTTCAAATATTCCAGACTTGTGTTTCATTAAGTAGATATACCCATATCTGCTCAAATCATCTGTGAAGGTCAGAAAATAATGATACCCGCCGCGAGCCTTAACACTCATCGGATCTCATACATCAGTATGTATTATTTCCAATAAGTCAGTTGCTCGCTCCATAGTTCCGGAGAACGGTGTTTTAGTCATCTTGCCCATGAGGCATGGTTCACAAGCATCAACTGATTCATAATCAAGTGATTCCAAAAACCCATTAGCATGGAGTTTCTTCATGCGCTTTACACCAATATGACCTAAACGGCAGTGCCACAAATAAGTTGCACTATCATTATTAACTTTGCATCTTTTGGTTTCAATATTATGATTATGTGTATCACTACGATCGAGATCCAACGAACTATTTTCATTGGGTGTGTAACCATATAAGGTTTTATTCATGTAAACAGAACAACAATTTATTCTCTTACTTAAATGAATAATCGTATTATAATAAACATGATCAAATCATATTCATGCTCAATGCAAACACCAAATAACACTTATTCAGGTTCAACACTAATCCCAAAAGTATAGGGAGTGTGCGATGATGATCATATCAATCTTGGAACCACTTCCAACACACATCGTCACTTCACCCTTAACTAGTCTCTGTTTATTCTGCAACTCCCGTTTCGAGTTACTAATCTTAGCAACTGAACTAGTATCAAATACTGAGGGGTTGCTATAAACACTAGTAAAGTACACATCAATAACATGTATATCAAATATACTTATGTTCACTTTGCCATCCTTCTTATCTGCCAATCACTTGGGGTAGTTCCGCTTCCAGTGACCAGTCCCTTTGCAGTAGAAACACTTAGTCTCAGGCTTAGGACCAGACTTGGGCTTCTTCACTTGAGCAGCAACTTGCTTGCCGTTCTTCTTGAAGTTCCCCTTCTTCCCTCTGCCCTTTTCTTGAAACTAGTGGTCTTGTCTACCATCAACACTTGATGTTTTTCTCGATTTCTACCTTCGTCAATTTCCGCATTACGAAGAGCTTGGGAATCGTTTCCATTATCCCTTGCATATCATAGTTCATCATGAAGTTCTACTAACTTGGTGATGGTGACTAGAGAATTCTGTCAATCACTATCTTATCTGGAAGATTAACTCCCACTTGATTCAAGCGATTGTAGTACTCAGACAATCTGAGCACATGCTCACTAGTTGAGCGATTCTCCTCCATATTTTAGCTATAGAACTTGTTGGAGACTTCATATCTCTCAACTCGGGTATTTGCTTGAAATATTAACTTCAACTCCTGGAACATCTCATATGCTCCATGACGTTCAAAACGTCTTTGAAGTCCCGATTCTAAGCCATTAAGCATGGTGCACTAAACTATCAAGTAGTCATCATATTGAGCTAGCCAAACGTTCATAACGTCTGCATCTGCTCCTGCAATAGGTCCGTCACCTAGCGGTGCATCAAGGACATAATTCTTCTGTGCAGCAATGAGGATAAACCTCAAGTTACGGACCCAGTCCGTGTAATTGCTACCATCATCTTTCAACTTTGCTTTCTCAAGGAACGCATTAAAATTCAACGGAACAACAGCACGAGCCATCTATCTACAATCAATCATAAACAAGCAAGATACTATCAGGTACTAAGTTTCATGATAAATTTAAGTTCAGTTAATTTACTTAAAGAACTCCCACTTAGATAGACATCCCTCTAATCCTCTAAGTGATTACGTGATCCAAATCAACTAAACCATGTCCGATCATCACGTGAGATGGAGTAGTTTCATTGGTGAACATCACAATGTTGATCATATCTACTATATGATTCACGCTCGACCTTTCGGTCTCCGTACTCCGAGGCCATATCTGTATATGCTTGGCTCGTCAAGTATAACCTGAGTATTCCGCGTGTGCAACTGTTTTGCACCCGTTGTATTTGAACGTAGAGCCTATCACACCCGATCATCACGTGGTGTCTCAGCAGGAAGAACTTTCGCAACGGTGCATACTCAGGGAGAACACTTCTTGATAATCAGTGAGAGATCATCTTATAATGCTACCGTCAATCAAAGCAAGATAAGATGCATAAAAGATAAACATCACATGCAATCAATATAAGTGATATGATGTGGCCATCATCATCTTGTGCTTGTGATCTCCATCTCCGAAGCACCGTCGTGATCACCATCGTCACCGGCGCGACACCTTGATCTCCATTGTAGCATCGTTGTCGTCTCGCCAAGCTTGTGCTTCCACGACTATCGCTAGCGTTTAGTGATAAAGTAAAGCATTACAGCACGATTGCATTGCATACAATAAAGCGACAACCGTATGGCTCCTGCCAGTTGCCGATAACTTGGTTACAAAACATGATCATCTCATACAATAAAATTCAGCATCATGTCTTGACCATATCACATCACAACATGCCCTGCAAAAACAAGTTAGACGTCCTCTACTTTGTTGTTGCAAGTTTTATGTGGCTGCTACGGTCTTAAGCAAGAACCAATCTTACCTACGCATCAAAACCACAACGATAGTTTGTCAAGTTGGTGCTGTTTTAACCTTCGCAAGGATCGGGCGTAGCCACACTTGATTCAACTAAAGTTGGAGAAACTGTCACCCGCAAGCCACCTATGTGCAAAGCACGTCGGGAGAACCGGTCTCGCGTAAGCGTACGCGTAATGTCGGTCCGGGCCGCTTCGTCCAACAATACCGCCGAACCAAAGTATGACATGCTGGTAAGCAGTATGACTTATATCGCCCACAACTCACTTGTTTTCTACTCGTGCATATAACATCAACATATAAAACCTAGGCTCGGATGCCACTGTTGGGGAACGTAGTAATTTTAAAAAATTTCCTACGCACACGCAAGATCATGGTGATGCATAGCAATGAGGGGAGAGTGTGATCTACGTACCTAGTAGATCGACAACAGAAGCGTTTGGTTGATGTAGTTGTACGTCTCCACGGCCCGACCGATCAAGCACCGAAGCTACGGCACCTCCGAGTTCTAGCACACGTTCAGCTCGATGACGATCCCCGGACTCCGATCCAGCAAAGTGTCGGGGAAGAGTTCCGTCAGCATGACGGCGTGGTGACGATCTTGATGTACTACTGCCGCAGGGCTTCGCCTAAGCACCGCTACAATATTATCGAGGACTATGGTGGCTGGGGGCGCCGCACACGGCTAAGAATAAGATCACGTGGATCAACTTGTGTGTTTCTGGGGTGCCCCTGCCTCCGTATATAAAGGACTA
>NC_041388.1:216419603-216459424 GCF_002162155.2 Triticum dicoccoides | reverse complement strand
GGAATAGGATTCGCGGAGGGGGAAAAGAGAGAGGGTGGCCGGCCCCCTCTCCTTGTCCTATTCGGACCAAGGGAGGGGAGGGGCGCATGGCCCACTTTGGGCTGCCCCTTCCCTTTTCCACTAAGGCCCACTATGGCCCATATTGCTCCCGGGGGTTCCGGTAACCTCCCGGTACTCCGGTAAAATCCCGATTTCACCCGGAACACTTCCGATGTCCAAACATAGGCTTCCAATATATCAATCTTTATGTCTCGACCATTTCGAGACTCCTCGTTATGTCCGTGATCACATCTGGGACTCCGAACAAACTTCGGTACATCAAAATGCATAAACTCATAATGAAACTGTCATCGTAACATTAAGCGTGCGGAACCTGGATGCTCATATTGGCTCCTACATATACGAAGATCTTTATCGGTCAGACCGCACAACAACATACGTTGTTCCCTTTGTCATCGGTATGTTACTTGCCCGAGATTCGATCGTCGGTATTCCAATACCTAGTTCAATCTCGTCACCGGCAAGTCTCTTTTCTCGTTCTGTAATACATCATCCCGCAACTAACTCATTTAGTTGCAATGCTTGCAAGGCTTAAGTGATGTGCATTACCGAGAGGGCCCAGAGATACCTCTCCGACAATCGGAGTGACAAATCCTAATCTCGAAATACGCCAACCCAACATGTACCTTTGGAGACACCTGTAGAGCTCCTTTATAATCACCCAGTTACATTGTGACGTTTGGTAGCACACAAAGTGTTCCTCCAGCAAACGGGAGTTGCATAATCTCATAGTCATAGGAACATGTATAAGTCATGAAGAAAGCAATAGCAACATACTAAACGATCGGGTGCTAAGCTAATGGAATGGGTCATGTCAATCAGATCATTCACTTAATGATGTGATCCCGTTAATCAACTAACAACTCATTGTTCATGGTTAGGAAACATAACCATCTTTGATTAACGAGCTAGTCAAGTAGAGGCATACTAGTGACACTTTGTTTGTCTATGTATTCACACATGTATTATGTTTCCGGTTAATACAATTCTAGCATGAATAATAAACATTTATCATGATATAAGGAAATAAATAATAACTTTATTATTGCCTCTAGGGCATATTTCCTTCAATACAACCCCTTTTTTAATAACTCCATTAAGGAATGTAGTTTTGATATCCATTTGCCAGATTTCATAAAATGTGGCAACTCCTAACATGATTCGGACAGACTTTAAGCATTGATACGAGTGAGAAACTCTCATCGTAGTCAACACCTCGAACTTGTCGAAAACCTTTTACGACAATTTGAGCTTTGTAGATAGTAACACTACCATCATCGTCCGTCTTCCTCTTGAAGATCCATTTAATCTCAATGGCTCGCCGATCATCAGGCAAGTCAATCAAAGTCCATACTTTGTTCTCATACATGGATCCCATCTCAGATTTCATGGCCTCAAGCCATTTCGCGGAATCTGGGCTCATCATCGCTTCCTCATAGTTCGTAGGTTCGTCATGGTCTAGTAACATGACTTCCAGAAAGGATTACCGTACTACTTTGGTGTGGACCATACTCTGGTTGACCTACAAGGTTCGGTAGTAACTTGATCCGAAGTTTCATGATCATCATCATTAGCTTCCTCACTAATTGGTGTAGGAATCACTGGAACTGATTTCTGTGATGAACTACTTTCCAACTCGGGAGAAGGTACAACTACCTCATCAAGTTCTACTTTCCTCCCACTCACTTCTTTTGAGAGAAACCCCTTCTCTAGAAAGGATCCACTCTTAGCAACAAAGATCTTGCCTTCGGATCTGTGATAGAAGGTGTACCCAATAGTTTCTTTTGGGTATCCTATGAAGATACACTTCTCCGATTTGGGTTTGAGTTTATCAAGTTGAAACTTTTTCACATAAGCATCGCAACCCAAAACTTTTAAGAAACGACATCTTAGGTTTCTTGCTAAACCACTGTTCATACGGTGTCATCTCAACGGATTTTTAGACGGTGCCCTATTTAACGTGAATGCAGATTTCTCTAATGCATAAACCCAAAATTTAGTGGTAAATCGGTAAGAGACATCATAGATCGCACCATATCTAATAAAGTATGGTTACGACGTTCGGACACACCATTACGTTGTGGTGTTCCAGGTGACATGAGTTGTGAAACTATTTGACATTGTTTCAACTAAAGGCCAAACTTGTAACTCAAATATTTCGTATCCGCGATCAGATCATAGAAACTTTATTTTCTTGTTACGATGATTCTCCACTTCACTCTGAAATTCTTTGAACTTTTCAAACGTTTTAGACTTGTGTTTCATTAAGTAGATATACTCATATCTGCTCAAATCATCTGTGAAGGTCAGAAAATAACGATACCCACCGCGAGCCTCAACACTCATTGGATCGCATACATCAGTATGTATTATTTCTAATAAGTCTGTTGCTCGCTCCATTGTTCTAGAGAACGGAGTCTTAGTCATCTTGCCCATGAGGCATGGTTCGCAAGCATCAAGTGATTCATAATCAAGTGATTCCAAAAGCCCGTCAGCATGGAGTTTCTTCATGCGCTTTACACCAATATGACCTAAACGGCAGTGCCACAAATAAGTTGCACTATCATTATTAAATTTTTGGCTTCAATACTATGAACATGTGTATCACTACTATCAAGATTTAGTAAAAATAGACCACTCATCAAGGGTGCATGACCATATAAGATATTAATCATATAAATAGAACAACCATTATTCTCTGATTTAAATGAATAACCATCTCGCATCAAACAAGATCCAGATATAATGTTCATGCTCAACGCTGTCACAAAATAACAATTACTTAGGTCTAAAACTAATCCCGAAGGTAGATGTAGAGGTAGCGTGCCGACGGCGATCACATCAACTTTGGAACCATTTCCCACGCGCATCGTCACCTCGTCCTTAGCCAATCTTCGCTTAATCCGTAGCCCTTGTTTCGAGTTGCAAATATTAGCAACAGAACCAATATCAAATACCCAGGCGCTACTGCGAGCATTAGTAAGGTACACATCAATAACATGTATATCAAATATACCTTTCACTTTGCCATCCTTCTTCTCCGCCAAATACTTGGGACAGATCCGCTTCCAGTGACCATTCCCTTTGCAGTAGAAGCACTCAGTCTCAGGCTTAGGTCCAGATCTGGACTTCTTCACTTGAGCAGCAACTTGCTTGCCGTTCTTCTTGAAGTTACCCTTCTTCCCTGTACCCTTTTTCTTGAAACTGGTGGTCTTGTTGACCATCAAAACTTGATGCTCCTTCTTGATTTCTACCTCCGCAACCTTTAGCATTGCGAAGAGCTCGGGAATTGTCTTATCCATCCCTTGCATATTATAGTTCATCATGAAGCTCTTGTAGCTTGGTGGCAGTGATTGAAGAACTCTATTAATGACACTATCATCAGGAAGATTAACTCCCAGCTGAGTCAAGTGGTTGTGGTATGTAAGTGCATCTAGTGCCCCTTAGTGATTTTAGTGTATTGAAGACTTATAGGTTAAGGGACTAATGCGTTTGTGAGTGTACACCGATCTATAAGTCTATGAGGAGTTTGATATTTACAGAGAAAGTCGACCCCTAAAAATGAAGTTCTTCGACTGAAGACTTTGGATTTATGAAGACTTTCTGAAGAATTTGAAGTTGAAGAAATTGGTGTGACCTTGAAGACTTGGTATTCATTCGAGGAACATGAAGCGCAAAGACTTTTGTTTTCGTAGTTTCATTTTCTCTTTCTTGAGTCATAGGAAACACCGTACTGTTAAAGGGGGTCGAGGAAATACTAAGGAAAAATTTCCATGTGATTCTCAACTCAAAATCCTACACCTACCAATCCCTTCGAGTGAAGCCATTGGAAATCTCATACAGTCCAGTCATATTCTTCAGTGACAGAGACGAAGTTCTTCTGGTCTCTGAGGAATTTGTTCTAACTGAGGAGTTAGGAATTCGCCAGTGCGGATTACCTACACAGTGAGGAACATGATAGCCCTGAGGATTTTGCTACTCAAAATTCCGACCGTTGTTGTGCTATGAGCCAGCTGTCCCAAAATATCTATCCACCTAACGGTCATATCATTGAAGGACATTTATGTCTTATCATGTCGGGCTGCTCCCTAGGCTATAAATAGCCCCCCCTACAACCACTAGCTGGTTGGCTGCTCCAAGAGAAACTGACACTTGTCATTTGAGAGCAACCCATCCTCCGAGGACTTTGAGCGAAAATCATCAAGTGAGGAAAAAACCCAAACCCAAACACCTACAAACCCCAAGTGATTGAGCATCACTAAAGAGATTGATCCTGCATGGATCCGACGCTTGTTACCTTTGAAGACTGTGCTTCTTCCAGAAGGTTAGGCGTCATGGTCTAGAGCATCCAAGAGGAATTGTGGATCGCCGAGTGACCAAGTTTGTGAAGGTTCGGAAGTCACTTGAAGACTTACCACGAGTGATTGGGCGAGGTATGTGTGACCTTAGCTCAAGGGGAATACGGTGAGGACTGAGTGTCCTGAGCTACGTGTTCAGGACTGGGTGTCCGGGACTGTGTGTCCTCAGGTTTAAATACCTAGCCGCCCTAACCAGGTGTCAACTGAGACATCAGTTGGAATTGGTCTACCAAATCATTGTCTTCACCAAGCTTACTGGTTCTATTTCCTCAACTCTTTCATTTCCTCATAACTGTGTTGTGTGATTGTTCATATCTGTGCTTGAAGACTTTGAGTGAATATTTTCTCAATTTCCTTAGTTCAATTTCTTCAGTCTGTTTGTCTTCATCATGTGCTATCCCATGCTTACGCTTTCTGTACTCTGTGCCTGTCTTCATTTCATCATGATGACTATGCTTGTGTTCTGTTATGTTTACTTTTGAGTACTTATTCCGCTGCTAGTAGTTCTTTGCTAAGGAATTTCCTTACCTCCAAATTCCTCAGTGAAGAATTCATAAAAATCGCCTATTCACCCCCTCTAGTCGATATAACGCACTTTCAATTGGTATCAGAGCGAGGTACTCCCTTGTTCTGTGCGATTTTGGTTTAACCGCCTGGAGTAGTTATGTCGACCGCAGGTATGAAGAAAGTGACATGCCCCATCTTTGACGGTCACGAGTATCCCAAGTGGAAGGCCATGATGAAGAAGCGCCTCATGGCAATGAACAGTGAGCTGTGGACCGTCACTGAGATTGGTCTGACCGATCTGTGCAAGATGGCGGAAGCAGATGACATTCGCAAGTACACTCTTCTCAACCTCACGGCGAAGGACGTCATCTGCTCCTACCTATCTCAAAATCAGTTCAGGAATATCATGCATCTCGATCATGCGAAGCTTATCTGGGACCGTCTCTCTGAGGTCTATGAAGTTCATTGAACCTGTCATGATCCTTGGTTTGAGGACTTCAAGGAATCTCTCAAAGCGATGCATTCGAACTAGAATCATCATCTTCTGCATCATGCCTTATGGCAAAAGATGCTAAGGTAACTGAATGCTACCTATCCGAGTCTAGTGATGATGAATCTGGTGATGAATTTGGACCCAACTATTTCAAACTTGCTTCCCTTGCCACTAAACAACAAAGAGCTTTGGAAAAAGTTCAATACATGCTAAATAAGAGCGATGATATGTTGGGTGAAGAAATGGATCAGTCAAAAGCTTTGGCTGAAAGTCTTCAGAGACTTTATACTAAGTATGACACCCTTCAAGATCATCATAACACTCTCTTATCTGATCATGAGAAGCTTTCTTATGAATTCTTCAAAGAAAGCAAGATCTTGAGAAGCTAAGAGTGACTTATGAAGATCTTCAGAAGGAGCGCGATTCATTACTTGCTCAACAAATCAGCGCTTCTCAGGAAGAATTTGTTCCTCCTTGTTTGAAATGCATTGAACGTGAATCTGCTAATTCTTCACCTGAATGTTCAAATGCTGCTAATGTTTCAAATTCTTCACATGCCTTTGCTATCACTAATTCCTCATCTGAGGACACTGCTAGTATCACTGACGATGCAGGACTGAAGGAATTGTACATGACAGGCTTGTACAAAAGCCTCAAAGGGCATCAGACTCTTTGTGATGTTCTTAAAAAGCAGATCCTCAATAGGAACCCTAGGAAAGAGGGTATTGCCTTTGAGAGGAAATTCAATGCTGATGGTACATATTGGAAGCCTGAGCAGTACCCCAAAGCTACATGGGTTGCTACAAAGGGACCTCCAGTTGATCCATCTAACTTATCTGGATTTGCTTGTGAATCTCCTCGTTCTGACGATGAGTCATTTGACTCCAACTATAAACTGTTCAAAAGTCAGAATGGTGAAGTATTTGCTAGATATGTTGGCACTAACTGCAGGAACAGTCCCCTTATGAAGAAAATCTGGGTTCCCAAAAGGTGCCTTGAAAGTCTTCAGGTGAATGTCCTCAGGACACCACCTATGAATAATAGGAACCCCAGATCAAATTCTTCATATGGACCAAATTCCTCAAAAGGATCAAAGTCCTCACATGAGTATCATCGTGCTAACAACTCTGTTTCACAGGGAAGAGCTAAGGGCTATGAATATGAGCATTGTTCTTCTAATCATCATGTTCACAAGTCCTCGAAGAATTTCTCTACTTATTCATATGCTTATCCTAACTCCACTTATGTGAAACGAAATGGACTGGCTTCTATGCCACCTTTCTCGTATGGAGCTCGGAGAGTGATGAAATCTTTGCCACCTCTTCAGATGTGGGTGGTGAGGAAAAAGAACTAATCTCTTCTGCAGGGTCAGGTCTCCAGACGTACGTAATCGTCTAAAGAATTTGCTGGAGACTTGAGTATGCCTGAAAGGACGCATGCTAATCATGAAGAAATGAACCTTCATTTCTCATGTCCTCATACTATTTTATCTGTTCTTTTGCTTGATGAAATTGATCTGATGAATTGATGTCATATTCTTCACTAATGAAGTATATGAGTTCGTAAGTTGCACTAATTCATCTGCAGGATGATCAACCCAAAGCCACTGAGTGAGTCCTCGATAGTGGATGTACATATCACATGATTGGTGACAAGAATCTATTGATGGATGCTCCATTATCTCCGTCGCATCTGAAGGATATCATCTTTGCCGACAAAGGCAAAAATCAGGTATTGGGTCTAGGTAAGGTTGCGATCACAAAGGATCGACACATGGACAAAGTCATGCTTGTCGAGTCCTTAGGATACAACCTCATGTCTGTCTCAATGCTTTGCGATCTTGATATGGTTGTTGTCTTTGGCAAGTACCGTTGTGTTGTGGTTATGGAAGCTGACAATTCCAAAGTCTTCGAAGGCTTTAGGAGAGGAGATCTGTATATTGTTGATTTCTCTACAGGACCACAACCAGCCGTGTGTCTACTTGCAAAAGCTTCAGAAGGCTGGCTTTGGCATCGACAACTTGGTCATGCAGGCATGAGGAATCTGCACACGCTTGCGAAGAAGAAGCATGTCATCGGCATCGAGAATGTCAAATTCCTCAAGGATCACCTATGCGGAGCCTATGAAGCTGGGAAGATGACAAAGGCTAAGCATCCAGCAAAGACTATCATGACCACCACTCATCCATTTGAATTGCTTCACAAGGATCTCTTCGGTCCTAATCATTATTCTGCTGTTTCAAATGATGCATCTCAATATGGCTTTGTTATTGTTGATGATTACTCTCGATACACATTGGTACACATTGTTACTTACAAACATGAAGTGCAGGAAGTCTTCAAACGATTTTCCTCGAGGGCTTCAACCAACTTTGGTGTGAAGATCAAGCACATCAGAAGTGACAATGGAACTGAGTTCAAGAATTCTGGTCTAGATGACTACCTTGATGAACTTGGTATTACTCATGAGTTATCTGCTCCTTATACTCCTCAGCAGAACGGCGTCGTGGAGCGCAAGAACATGACTCTTGCTGAGATGGCTCACACTATGCTTGATGAATACAAAACGCCTCGTCATTTCTGGATTGAGGCAATTGATACTGCGTGCCACATCATCAACAGAGTATATCTTCACAAATTCTTCAAGAAGACTGTCTATGAACTCCTCACTGATAAGAAACCCAATGTAAGTTATTTCAAAGTCTTCGGTGCTAAATGTTGGATTAGAGATCCTCATCACAACTCAAAATTTGCACCGAAAGCACATGAAGGTTTTATGCTTGGTTACGAAAAGGACTCGCACACCTACAGAGTCTTCAACAACGTTCTTCACAAGGTTGTTGCAACTGTAGATGTGCGGTTCGATGAAACTAATGGCTCGCAAAGAGAGCACCTACCTACTGTGATAGATGAACCAACACATGAGGAAACTATCAAGTTCAAGGCTACCGAGGATGTCATTCCTACTGAAGAATCTGCTGAAGAATTCATTCCAGAACATGAAGAACGTCAAGCTAATGCACTTGAAGAAAATACTGAAGAAAATGGTGCTGAAGAGAATGCTGATCAAATTCCTCAACGACAACCAGCTCATCCTCGCATTGCAAAAGAAGTGCAAGTTAAAAAGATCATAAATGACATCAAAGCGCCAGGTCCTCTCACACTGTAACACCCTCGATGCGACTATATCTCCCACGTGTCGAGGCACGACTTAGAGGCATAATCGCATTGAAGGCATATGTCGCAAGTTAGGGAATCTTCACAACATCCCATGTAATATAGATAATAAAAGGGGAGATAACATAGTTGGCTTACACTCGCCACGTCAATCAAGGTACATAAATAACATTACATCATCCAAACACTCATGGCCCGACTATGGCGCCAAAATAGAAGATAACCCAACATGCGACACGGTCCCGATCACCCCCAATTGGGCACCACTACTGATCATCAGGAAAGGAAACATAGTATCGTTGAGAGTCCTCGTCGAACTCCCACTTGAGCTCGAGCGCGTCACCTGGAGCGGAATCATCAGGCCCTGCATCTGGTGTAATAGTAATCTGTGAGCCACAGGGACTCAGCAATCTCGCACCCTCGCGATCAAGACTATTTAAGCTTATAGGTAAGGCAAGGTAAAAATATAAGTGGAGCTGCAGCAAGCGACTAGCATATGTGGTGGCTATCCTGTTCGCAAAAGAGAGCGAGAAGAGGAGGCAAAGCGCGAGCGAGAAACTAGAGAGCAACCTGCGCAAGCATTACTCCAACACCGTGTCCACTTCCCGGACTCCGCCGAGTAGAGGCCATCACGGTAACACACTCAGTTGATTCATTTTAATTAAGTTAAGGTTCAAGTTATCTACAACCGGACATTAACAAATTCCCATCTGCCCATAACCGCGGGCACGGCTTTTGAAAGTTCAAATCCCTGCAGGGGAGTCCCAACTTAGCCCATGACAAGCTCTCACGGTCAACGAAGGAATAGACCTCCTCCCGAGACGTTCCGATCAGACTCGGTATCTCGGTTCTTCAAGACACTTCGACAGGTTAAAACAAGTCCAGCAACACCGCCCGAATGTGCCGACAAATCCTGATAGGAGCTACACATATCTCGTTCTTAGGGCACACTCAGATGAGACATCCTACGAGTAAAACCAACCCTCAAGTTGCCCCGAGGTGGCCCCGCAGTCTACTCGATCGGACCAACACTCAGAGGAGCACTGGCCCCGGGGGGGGGGGGGTTTAAATAAGATGACCCTCGGGCTCCGGAAACCCAAGGGAAAAAGAGGCTAGGTGGCAAATGGTAAAACCAAGGTTGGGCATTGCTGGAAAAGCTTTAATCAAGGTGAACTATCAAGGGGTTCCCATTATAACCCAACCGCATAAGGAACACAAAATCCGGGAACATAACACCGATATGACGGAAACTAGGGCGGCAAGAGTGGAACAAAACACTAGGCGAGAGGCCGAGCCTTCCACCCTTTACCAAGTATATAGATGCATTAAAGATAATATAATGATATCCCAACAAGTAAATAATGTTCCAACAAGGAACGGTCTCCAATCTTCACCTGCAACTAGCAACGCTATAAGAGGGGCTGAGCAAAGCGGGAACATAGCCAAACAACGGTTTGCTAGGACATGGTGGGTTAGAGGGTTTGACATGGCAATTTGGGAGGCTTGAAAGCAGGTGGTAGGCATCGTAGCATTGGCATAGCAAAAGAGCGAGCATCTAGCAAAGCAAAGATATTAGTGATTTCGAGGGTATGATCATCTTGCCTGCAAAGCTGTCAGAGTTGACTGGATCCTCGAAAGCAAACTCAACGGGCTCCTCGTTAGCGAACTCGTCTCCCGGCTCTACCCAAACAAGACAAACAAGCAAACAGAACACAATCAACCACGTGCAAGGATCAAACAATATGATGCAAACATGGTATGCTATGCAGGATGCGATGCGGGATGCATATGCAAGATTTGACAAGGGATGCATGAACCTGGCCCCAACTTGGAAATCCAAGTGTGCCACTGGAAGTATGAGATGAAATCGCTTGAAAACGATATAAAGAACGCCGGAATCGGAGTTACGGTTTGGAAATGGCAAGCGATTCAAATATGACACCGGTCTGCGATTTATAGCAAGTAGCCATCTAAATGCAACAAGATGAACATGCTACAGCACCCAAACATGAAAACAAAATACATGGAAGGAATGCATTTAAGATGCTTAACAAAAGTCTAGCACTGAGCTACGACCAAATCATCCATTAACAGGTACAAACAAGCATGGCAAAAATGCATATGGTAAACAGATCTCAGACTTAGTGAAATTAACACTTGTCTGGAATTTCAGATCAGATAGCACTCTTCGGAGTAACAAAACTACATGCTACAGGACCTGAACATGGCAAAGTAAAGCATGGCATGGAGCTACTCAAAGAGATTAACAAAACTCCCTTAGTGACCTTGAGCCAAAAGGGATCAGAAAATACAATTGCAAGCATGTGAACATGGCAAAAACATAATCAGTTCTCAGACTTAGTGAAAACTGGAGCATGCTGAAATAGATATCAAGTAGGCATGTTTACGAGCTCGACGCACTCACTACGGAGCAAGTCATGACAAGCTAAGCATACACCCATCAAGAATACACAAAATGCAAGCTAGACATGGCAAGAACAATAGCATAGCATGCACGGACCAACTACAACATCCTCGGCAAAATCGCTAACAAGTAGACAATCTGCCCAGATTCACGAAGTAGCAAAAGTAGAGCTCGATTGACTCAAGCTAGGGTGCTCCATAATTGCAAAAAAAGACATGGATGGATAGAGCACTACAATATTAACAAAACATCCTTACTGATCATCCTCAAAAGAGGCACGGATCACTAGGAAACAACATGAACATATGGCCATATGAGATAAACAGCTCAAGGACTTAGTGGAAATGCTAAGTCCCTGAAATCAGCATTACCAAGTGCCTCACTTTGCAAACTTGTGCTAGTCACCACACACATCACAAAAATATATGGGTTGCACCTCTGGAAAGATGGAAAAACCCTTAACAAAACATATGTAGAGCTCATGGGCATATCGTGCACACAATAATCATGGCAAAAATGACAAATATCTAAATGGAGCAGCAGATCTGACAATTATCTCAAGTAGCACTCTTCTAATAGCATTTCGGGCATCAAGATGAACTCAAATGAAAATGATGCAATGGAATGAAATGATGTGCTCTCTGAGACAAGCATTTTGATATGCTATATGCCCAAAACGGAGCTACGAATGCGGAGATATCACAGGTCAAAGTATGCGAAAAAATAATAAGGAGAGGGGAAGAAGTCAACCGAATCACAGATCTAGGGTTCGTTGGGTGGCGCGCGAACCGAGGAACGCCGGCGGCCACTGTAGCTCCGGCGAGGTGGTTGACGCGGGGACGGCTGGAGTGGCCGCGAGGGCTCACCGGAGCCGCGGATCCGGCGCGGTGGCCTTGCGGAGGAGGGCGGCGGGCGCGGGGCGCCGTGGGCATGGTAATCCGGCGCGGGTGGCGGCCGGAGTCGCGGATCTGACGTCGCCGGTGACGAGGTGCTGCAGGGCGGCGGCCGGCAGACTCGAGCGGACGGTGTCGGAGAAGAGGAGGCGCAGGGCGGCTGGGCCCGGGAGGGCCTCCCGCGGGCCTGGCGGGCCTCGGGCGGCGGCGGCGAAGTGGGGTGCGCGGGCGCCACATGGCGAGCTCCTGTTGGCTGCGGGCGGTGGCGAACGTGTCCGGCGCCGTCCGGACGTGTCCGGCGGCGGCGGATCTGGGATTTTTAGGGTTTCGGGGGAGGAGACCCGGGATTTGGAATGGGGGGTCTTTATATAGACATAGAGGGATCTAGGAGAGTCCAAATGAGGTGCGGTTTTTGGCCACGCGATCGTGATCGAACGCTCTAGATGATGGAGAAGGTTTTGGTGGGTTTTGGGCCAAATTGGAGGGGTGTTGGGCTGCAACACACACGAGGCCTTCTTGGTCCCTCGGTTAACCGTTGGAGTATCAAACGAAGTCCAAATGATACGAAACTTGACAGGCGGTCTACCGGTAGTAAACAAAGGCCGCTTGGCAAGTCTCGGTCCAATCCGGAAATGTTTAATCTCCATACACAAAAGAAAGGTAGAAATGACCACCGGAGGAGAACGAAGCGCCGGAATGCAAAACGGACAACGGGGAAAATGCTCGAATGCATGAGATGAACACGTATGCAAATGCAATGCACATGATGACATGATATGAGATGCATGACAACGATAACAACACACGGAGACAAAGACCCGAACCCGAGAAAATAAAATAACTTAACACCGGAAACGACAAGAGTTGGAGTACAAATTGGGTAAATCATATCCAGGGTGTTACACACACGCTCAAAAGCTTCACATTTATCTAACTTTTGTGGGCACTATGCTTTTGTCTCTATCATAGAGCCCACTAAGGTATATGAAGCATTTCTGGAGCCTGAGTGGATTCAGGCCATGCAAGAAGAACTACATCATTTTGAGCTCAACAATGTCTGGGAACTGGTCAAACGTCCAGATCCTCGCAAGCACAATATCATTGGCACAAAGTGGATCTACCGCAACAAGCAAGATGAAAATGGCCTTGTGGTGAGGAATAAGGCACGGCTCATAGCTCAAGGCTACACACAGGTTGAAGGAATTGATTTCGATGAAACTTTTGCACCTGTTGCTAGACTTGAGGCTATTCGCATATTACTTGCTTATGCTAACCATCGTGATATCACTTTATATCAAATGGATGTGAAAAGTGCATTCCTCAATGGTAAGCTTGAGGAAGAAGTACATGTTGCTCAACCCCCAGGGTTTGAAGATCCAAAGAATCCTGACAAAGTCTCCAGACTCAACAAGGCCCTCTATGGCCTCAAGCAGGCCCCACGGGCATGGTATGATACCTTGAAGGAATTCTTCATGAAGAAAGGCTTCAAACCCGGTTCACTCGACCCTACTCTTTTCACTAAATCTTATGCTGGTGAATTGTTTGTGTGCCAAGTATATGTTGATGATATTATCTTTGGCTGTACTGACCAACGTTATAGTGATGAATTTGCCTACATGATGAGTGAAGAATATCAAATGTCTATGATGGGAGAATTAAAATTCTTCTTAGGTCTTCAAATTCGTCAACAACGCAGTGGCATATTCATATCTCAGGAGAAATACCTCAAGGATGTACTGAGGAAATTCGGCATGCAAGATTGCAAAGGCGTCAAAATTCCTATGCCCACAAATGGCCAGCTGTGCACTGATGAAAATGTTATTGACTTCGATCATAAGGTATATCGCTCCATGATTGGTTCTTTATTGTACTTATGTGCATCTAGGCCATATATAATGCTTAGTGTTTGCATGTGTGCCTGATTTCAAGCTACACCGAAGGAATCACACCATAAGGCTGTGAAGCATATTCTTCGATATCTAGCTCACACACCAACACTTGGATTATGCTACCCCAAGGGCTCGGCTTTCGATCTCATTGGATATTCTGACTCTGACTATGCTGGTGATCATGTGGACCGCAAGTCAACATCTGGTACATGTCATTTCCTCGGACGATCTTTGGTCTGTTAGTCCTCGAAGAAACAGAACTACGTATCACTATCTACTGCTGAAGCTGAGTATATTGCCACTGGTTCTTGCTATGCTCAATTGCTATGGATGAAGCAAACTCTCAAGGACTACGGCATCAACATGAAGAATGTGCCTCTCCTCTGTGACAATGAGAGTGCCATCAAGATTGCTCACAACCCAGTTCAACACTCGAAGACTAAGCACATTCAGATTCGCCATCATTTTCTTCATGATCATGTGTTGAAGGGCGACATTTCTATTGAGCATGTGAAGACAGAAGAACAGCTAGCCGATATCTTCACTAAGCCCTTGGATGAGAAGAGATTTAGCAAGTTGCGGTATGAGCTAAATATCCTAGAATCTTCGAATGTTCTCTGAAAAGGACACTCATCCTAACACTTATGAAAAATTAATGACTTAGATGTGCAACACATGAAGAAACGTTTTTCTTCAATCAATGAAGAATAACACTCTAAGTGTGAAGAAATTAACGAAGAATTTGATTCTCAGAACCCTACGATAATTGTACGCGGTGTCTAAAATCATCATTCTTATACGGTGGGTCACGCCACCACCAAAAGTTGAAATTCCTCAGTTGTTCAAATTCTTCAACTTTGCATTGTCTTCACTGTTTCCGTCGTTTTTCTTTATTGGCTATATATATGTGAGTTTATGTCCTCTACAGCATTCACTTATGGGTAATTCTTCAAGTTGGTTTTTCTGCTAAGTGAATGTGATCGGACCCTTCCCCTCTATGCTATACTCAACCCAATCTATTCACAAATTCTTCATGTGCGTTCTATTTTAAACTCGTTCAAAATCTTCACTGTGTTCTTCTCAGCTGAAGAAATTGCGAACGAAACTTTTAACTTATCTTATCCAATTTTTGGCTTTGCCGCTCAAACCGTTCCGCATCCCACGACATACTTATCCACTCACCCACGATCTAACACGATCTCCACTTCTCAGTACGTGGGTGACACATGTCATGTGAATGAGAAGGGTCAGGGGCACGTTCATCCAAATTCTTCGGGCGAATGGTTTTCACCATGGCTATAAATACCCCTCTCCCCTTCCTCACTTCTTTTACTCCGCTCGACCTCTCTCTAGCTCGAGCTTCTCAAACCCTAGCGCTGCCACTACTTCATCGTCGCCGGTGAGGAAGAGCTTCACTGCCTCGACCTCGTCGCCGCCGTACTCACGCCGGCCGCGGAAATCTTCACTCCGCCGCCACCGTAGCCATCTTCCTCCGCTGAGTTAGGGCGTGGAAGATCTACACAGACGAACTTCACCTCTCCATCTCTCAGTTCGTCATGTTCTTCATCCAGGGTAATTAGAAGTTACTTTTACTGCCCTCTTTGATTCGAATGTTTTCTACAAAATCTTCAAAGGTGTTTTTTTAAAATCCTCACACACTAAAACACCTCACATATCATCTGTTCTTGATTCGTTTCTCTAAGCTATGTTTTTCTTCAAGATTCCTCAATTGATCTACACATCTCTGGAACCTAAGACAAAGAATGCTTAGTGAAATTCTTCAAGACTCATCTGGTCAAATTCCTCAAACTTGTTATTTTTTTACAAAACCTTTTGAGAACGCATATGACCTCTCCAAAATTCCTCGCAACTATACTCTGTTCATAGGTACTCATGTCAGCTGCTGAATCACTAGGTTCTCATCAACTTAACTCATTTGCAGCGTTCCTCGAAGAAAAGTTGCATACTTCTTCAGAGAATTCAATTGTTCAAATTCCTCAATTGAAGAAAATGGCTGACGGTAAGAATCCACAGAAAGGAGGAAAGAGGGCTGAGGTCAACACATCGTTTGAGATCCCTGATGATATATATGCTGGGTACTACACACCTTGATGTAGGGTGGAACCCTAGATGGCCGATCTTTCACGAAAGGAGCGGATCCCTACGAGGAACACGAAGAACATGAGGGGGAAAACAAGGGGAAACACTAGAGAAACACTCAACCAACAAGAAATAGATCACACATGTGCTAGATCCTCGAAACACAAAGAGAGATACAAGATCCAAAGTCAACAACGGACGATACACGGTAACCGGTTCTTCTCCGTGAGGAGGTCTTGATGGGGCCACCCAAGAGGGGGTCTTGAATCCAAGGGGATCTTCTCCGTAGAGGGGCTGCGGTCTCTCTCGTGGAGTAGATCCGTAATGGATGAGCGTAGCTCTATCTCTCAAATGAGCTATCACAACGCTACCTTAGAAAGGAGGAGGGAGAGGTCTATTTATAGTCTTAGTGCAAATGGGGGGAAAGTGAAGGGGTACATGGGCCTCAGCCCGCAACTGGACACAGCCAGGTACCGGACGTCCGCTGGGGACCGGTCGTTCGGTGGCTCGTGGGCGGCCGAACGTCCGGTAGGGGCCGGTTGTCCGCTCGATCTGGCTCGGATGCTGGTGTAGCGGATTTCCGGTCTGGACCGGTTGTCCGGTCGCCGGTCGTCCGGTGGCATCGGACGTCCGCTCGTTTGGCTCGGGTGCAGGGACACCGGTCGTCCGGTCTAGACCGGTCGTCCGGTGGATCTTCAGGCGCCGGACGTCCGGACCCGACCGGTCGTCCGGTGGCTGGAGCTTCTTCGACAGCTCTTCTTCTTGCGTCTTCTCTTCCAGGCTTCCCTCGCGGATGGTGTAGGTGATCCTTGGCGCTTGCACTCCTCCTCGTCATCCGTGAAGCTCCGACAATACCTATGCATGCACGATGGAGGGTCAAGTAGTATACCATCCTCGAAGGGGTCAAGTGAGCACGTGTAAAGGAGAGGATTCACCTTTATGTATGTGAAGTAGATGTCGCACGTGTCACTTGCCGAATGAACTCTTGACATGGTGATGTCCATAGGATGCTCTGCATCATCCCCTCCCCCTTGGGAAAGATCAGACCTCGGATCGAAATCCAAATCACCATGGGAAAGAGATGGCATCGCCGTGTAGTAGTGGTCGATCACCAAGTTCTTGTCATCGCGAATCTTGAAATGGACACTCTTCAATGTCGCACCGTCTCGTGAGTCCTTCAAAAGTAGCAAGGAGAACAAACACTTGGAAAAACAAATGCGGTTAGCGTTAGTGCAAAACCAAGCATTCAAGAGGTGATTCACCCAACAAGTGTTGTCATCAAGCATAGCATATGGTGTGACAAAGGATTGTGACATGGCATGTAAGCACATAAATTGAGCACAAAGAAGGACATCATGGAAACAAGCATGTGAATCTGAGGTAGTGATGCAAATATGTGTGACAAGAGAAGAAGCATCTACCTCAAGTTCATAGCAAGCATTCACAAATTGCTCAATGTAAGGTCAATGGTAGGCATATGAATCATTCACAACACCAAGTAAAATGAAGTGTCTAAACACATGGGTCAAGTGCAAGACAATCCAAGCATAATGTGCATGGGGTGTAGTGAATATCGTGTGGCACTCAACACAATGGAAAGAGCAATTGTTCATCATGTGTGAGGCAATCAAGGCAAGCATGTAGCAGTCAATGGGACATGGCATATGTGAAGTGATGACATTGTTGCAACCAAACATGTGATAGGAGCAAGTAATCCAAGAATTGGATGCAACACACAAGGCATATATATCATGATGCATGGAATTGTGAAAATGACAAGTGGAAGCTAGATCTCTAACATGTGCACATGAAAGGGGTCCAAGATGACAAATAAGTCGCATGGTGCAAGCAACACAAGTAGTATGATCCACAGTATGCATGCTCATGGTTTGGGGGTTCTCAAAAGAGAAGGATATCACCTTGAAAGCATGTTCTTGTGCGTACTTCACAATGCCGAAGTACAAGCAAGTGCGATGTAGAATCGTCGTGGTAGAAGGTGGTTTGCTCTCAAGAGCTCGGATTGTCAACTCACGTGACGTGGAAGTTGACACGAAGTCCAAGTATCCTACACATGCACACAACAAAAGAAAGAATGTATGTGCATGGTAGATAAACACATCATCCATCATGATGGTTCTCTTCTCTTGCACATAACCATTAGAAGCACAAGTGCGTGAAGAATATGATGCAAAAATGGCAATATTCATGGCACTAGGTATATGGTGCAAAGAGGTAAGACAAGTATGCTTCATAAGGAATATGTCAAAATCTCCAAATATATGTGAGAATGCTATGGGGGCAAACTCATTATCAAGACTAAATGCATAATTGCACTCAATACATGGCAAATCATCTAGCATGAGAGAGGCAACATATGGAGAGATATGACAAGAAGCAATAACAATCATGTCGTGCAAACTAGTGGAGCGAAGATGCAACACACTAGAGGAAATCATGGCATAGATGTCATGTGAGTAAATAATAGGCATACGCAATGCACATGACATATCGCAAGTACGAACACAAAGCAAGATCATAGTATAATCATAGGCATGGGGCACAAAGCAAACATGGAAATAACAAGTGATATCTCCACCAAGCTTGCAAATACACATACAAGTATGAGAATCAAGCATCATGTGTAATGCAAAGCATGGGTCACAAATGCATGACAAAAGCATGTGAATGAGCATATCATGCAAAGTGAACATGGCAAGATGGGCAAAGGATATATAATGGACAACAACCCATAGCCAAGTGAGGGCCATGTAGAAGAAATGCGTGAAGTATTTGCGCGAAGAGAGCGGTGGGAAAGACACTCCATGGGATCCCAAGCCATCATTGCTCTCTAGAGCTCGTTTTGTCAACTCGTGGGATTGCGAGGTTGACAAGAATTCATGGGTACCTACACAAAAGAGACACAAATGGAAGAAATTGTGTGTGGTAAATGTACACATCATCCATCATGATGTGTATGTGTACGTGTGGGTTAGCACAAGATAAGCATCGGTCAAAGAAATTTGATGCATGGTATAAGAACATGTCATCCATCATGAAAGAATAGTTATTGTGTATAACATGATGGGGATGCAAATTGAGCATACAAGTATATGGCACATCAATAGCATGTTTATTCATGGGAAGCATATTGTCCACATAAGTATGAGGATCATGCAATGGATGGGAGTGATCAAAATCTCCTAAAATGTATGAGGAAACTATGGGGGTCTCCTCATGAGCAATATTGGAAACATCATATGGAGAAAATGGGAAACACCCAAAACAATGCATATCCGAAGGTAGGTGGTCATGGCATGGCATATGAGATGAATGATGTAAAGGAAGCATATCAATATCATCACAAGAAAAACAAATGCCGATAACCATGGGCTTGTCATCTATGCCATATGTGCAAATTGGGTTCATTTTTATAGCATATGCATAGTCACTATGAAGAGATTGCAAATATGACATGTGGTCGATCTCATGCATAGCATATGACAAGTCAAGCGGATTAGAAAACATGATGTGACTGAGAGAATTAGCACAAGAAATCCTATGTAACATGGCATCACAACTAATAGACTCCACATGGCAATCATCATACTCATCACAAATGGGCAAATCATCGCATGGGGAAGTCACACTAGCATGAAGCATGGAAATAGGTTGATCAACATCATGCAAGCAATCAATGTCATGATAGTCCACTAGTGGGACAAGAGCATCACCTTCACCTATGTTACCTTTGTCATTCCACTCAAGTGGTGTAGGTGAGATGGGAAAGACCAAATGGTGGTCAAGATCATCATTGGGATGGAACCATGTGGGGGTGCATCATATTCCACCATGGCCATCGTCTTGTCCAAAGGTAGGACGAAGTCGTCGAGAATCGGTGCATCATCATATAAGGGACCTAGCACCAAATGAGAAGACACAATAGAGGTAGAGGTCAAGTTGTTAGTGTTGAAAGTGGCCTCACATGACCTATCAACTATCTCACTCTCTCTATGTGGTGGTTCACTCACTCCCTCCAAATAGGTGCACTCAAACTCACATAGGGTGGAGTCACTCATCTCACTCAAGTGGTGGGGGTTGTGGCTCTCCTCACATGGGAATTGTGGCAACACATCACATATGGGGCTAGTGGTGAAGTCACTCTCACTCTCAATATGGTGGCTAAAGTCACTCAAGTCATCACATGTCGCCGTGGTCGAAGGGAAAATCCCATGCTCAACCGTCGCGTAGTCGTCGTCGTGGATGAAGGCCGAAGATGGCACAACATCACTCTCGCCGTGGATGAAGGCCGAAGAGGGCACATCATCACTCTCGCCTCCTAAGATGGAAGCATCATCCTTGCTCGCCACCGTGTCGCTCGCCTCCAAAGCTTGGTCCTTGAGGGTCTCCGTAGTCGTACTCGTCGCCGCACCGTCTTGAAAAAGAGTCACGGAGGACTCGGCATCGTCAATGCCACAAAGAGGGATGGCGTCGAACTTGGGAGTACCGTCTTGGAGCTCGTCGGGCTTGGACATCTTGGTGATACTATCCTCATGCTCGCTTCCTTGGAGCTTGGTCTTCGAGAAGTGTGCTTGGGGTCGAGAAGCCTTGGCCTTCATGAGTTCTTGTTCCGCCCTGAGAGCACCAATGTAGTTGTCGTCGAGGGACTTGTAGTTCTCGAGGAAGATCGTCTTGGAGATGTCATTGTGCAATCCCATCATGAAGTGGAACTTCATTGAAATGGGGTCGTCCATGCCGGCTCGTCGCAAGGCAATCTTCATCTCCTTGAAGTACTCGTCGATGGACTTGGATCCTTGGATGGTGTTCTCCAATTGGCGTTGAAGTTGTTCCGTGTAGGTTGGAGGCACAAACTCTCTCCGCAAAGCTCTCTTCGTCTTGGGCCAACTCATGTCATAGCTCTCCGAAGGTGTGTGAAGCCACCATGTGGACGCGTAGTCGTGGAAGTTCCTTGTGGCGCACTTCACTTGATCTTCGGGAGGGACTTGATGTAGCTTGAGGTAGTCGTCCATCAAATGCTCCCACTCGAGATACTCCTCGGGTTCTTGAGTCCCATAGAAAGGAATCGTGTGGTCGATGTCGAGGTCGTAGTAGCTCGTGGAAGTCGCGGACTTGAGCTTGGGGAGCTTCTCTTGAGCGTAGTCTTGAGGTTCTTGTTGGCGAAGATGCCATATATCCGAAGGCGAAGATGCCTTGAAGTCGCTTGGCAAAGATGCCAAAGTGGTTGGTGTAGCCGTAGCTCCGTCTTGGTGGTGCTTGTCTCGCGGTCTTCTCCTGTGGTCATGAAGTTTGGACTTGGCGTGAAGTAGGGCTTGTTGCGACTTGTAGGTAGGCGCTTGTGGAGCATCATCATGATGATGGTGTTGTTGTTGTGCTTGAGCTCGTAGTAGATGTCGTTCGTCGTCGTCTTGCACATGTTGCTTGGAGGTGACTTGCCCTTTATGACGAGGTGGATCACGAACATGATGGTGGTCGCCATGGAGATGTGGACGTGGACGACTTGCGCTTGCATCATTTTTGCGCTGCGAAGACTTATGACTTGAACGTCGCCGCCTTGAGGATGATGAAGGGGAAGAACGGTTGATCGACAAGGTCTGAATCTCCTCCATCCTTGCATCTTGCTCCTCCTTTTGTGCGGAAAGCTTGTTGTTGATGTAGTTGTACACGCTGTCGTTGTTGTGGAAGACCGGAGATGAAATGCCTTGCCTATCCATCACAAGATTCGAGCCAATATGAGTGGAGAAAGAGAAGAACGAATACCAAATGTACCTTGACCGAAGTTGAAAGTGGATCAATGATCACTCCAATGTGGACAAGGAAATAGCACAATTGGTACCAATTCTTGTCGGTTTCTCACACCTACACAAGTAAGGCTTATGGTGGAGCTCGGTGAGGATAGTGGCACAAAAATTTAATGCAAAATGTTAGCAAGAGTCAATAATGTTGAAAGAGATTCACAAATTCGCAAGTGTAACAAGTAGACCAATAGCAATATGTGGCACACAGAAACACACACACGGATAGATAAATGGGGTAGTGCAACCAAGGCTGAGCACAAAATGTGGAATCCACAGAAAACACTCGTGTTGCACAACTCAAGAGAGACGCTAGCACGACTGCTCACTAGGCGGATATGACACTTGTGCACAACCTATAAGATGCAAAATGGATAACTTTCTATCCCAAGTATGCTATGTATGTATGGTTCCCGGTGTTTGATCCAAGATGATCGGATATGACAATCTTATGCAATGTGGTGGATGCTATGGCTATTGCTTACAAGCTTCTTTGCTCTTTCTCTTTTGCTTAAAAGCTTATTCTTTTTTTTATATATCCACTTTGCGAAATGCACAAACCAAGATAGTAATTGTGTATATGCGGGAACAAACTTGAGGCACACGAAATGATATGATACCAATATGATATGGTATGTCTGCAATGTATGGTGTAGATCACTAATGTGCACAAGTAATGTTGCCGGCAATACTCAAATGGCTAGTCTCGATAGGCAAGTAACGCAAAATGGGCTAGGGGTTAACAATGCAATTGCAAGGGGAAAGTACAGTGGAGGGGTACCACGATACCAAGATGATATGGAGGTTACCGTCCTTGGCGATGATGAGTAGCGGTGTTCTTGATGTAGATATCAAGATGATGGAGACTCGTCCCTAAGTAGCCGAAACACCTTAGGAAACGAAAAAACCACAACTCAAAATCTCAAGGGCAAAAGTCAAATGGTGGTAGCGGGAAGTGGTGGTGTTGCACTAGGCAATGTGGAAGTGGAGGTTATGGTAGTGAACTATACACGGTGTTGGAGTTGAAAGCATGGTCCCTAAGTAGCCGAAACACCTTAGGAGACACAACTCTCAACACAACCAAAATTGGGTTAACTTGGGGTGGCAGAAGTGTATAGTGGTCAAGCCTATGCAGAAGTGGTGGTGGTGGTTGATGAAGAAGCAACCGTCCCTAAGTATCCTAGACACCTTAAGAGACTCAAATCACTCCTCAAGCAACCACTAATGTGATGGGGAACAAAATTGGTTAGGTTGCGGAAGTCGGTGGTGTAGCGGATGATGTGGTGGAAGTCCTAGGCAAAGATGCCAAAATTGTCAAAATTTGATGTAGTCAAAAGATGTTGGTGGTATTTTTGTGGGAAGGAGGATGTCAAGAGCTTTTCAACGAGCTAAAGAACTCCAAAATCGGACTCCGGATGAATTAGTTATGGCCGAAACAAAATTTGAGCGAAGTTGATATCTACAGGTAGCGGGCGTCTGGAAAAAACGGTCGTCCGGTCACCGAACGTCCGGTCGGGTCGGAAATCCGGTGATTCTGCTCGGGTTTGGGGGTTCCGTTCGTCCGGTAAGGTCGGACGTCCGGTGCTTCCTGGGTCTCCGGACGTCCGGTAAAGTGACGGTCGTCCGGTGGGTCTGGGTCAACGCGAGATGCGAGTTTCGGGACGCGATTTTGGGCGGAATTTGGAGATTTTGGGGTTAAAATTGATGAGATTTCATGGATGAAAGATGGAAAAACTTGGGGAAATGCTAGATCCACTCGAAACCAAGCAAATCCATGGATCAAAATCAACAAAACATCATCAAACCAACAAATCACAAAAAAATTGGGCCTATTTTTGATGGGGATTTTCGAATTTAGGACGAAATCAAGCAAAAGAAGGCTAGAAAACGGCGGGGAGGCTCCGAAATCGTGATCAACGTGGCTCATGATACCAAGATGATGTAGGGTGGAACCCTAGATGGCCGATCTTTCACGAAAGGAGCGGATCCCTATGAGGAACACGAAGAACACGAGGGGGAAAACAAGGGGAAACACTCAACCAACAAGAAATAGATCACACATGTGCTGATCCTCGAAACACAAAGAGAGATACAAGATCCAAAGTCAACAACGGACGATACACGGTAACCGGTTCTTCTCCGTGAGAAGGTCTTGATGGGGCCACCCAAGAGGGGTTCTTGAATCCAAGGGGATCTTCTCCGTAGAGGGTGTCGGCGTTCTGCGAACGGGGGTCCCCAGACTTGCCTGCCTGCGGCCTGCGGCGTGGCTCAAAGGGGGGCCCAGTGCGGCCCATCTTCACCAACACAAACCCAAGACCCTCGCGAGGGGCCAAGCCTCGCGGGGCGGACGACGCGAAGCTTCCTCAGGCACAACCTCATCAGGCTGGCTCACGAGGAGGCGGAGAGACCAAGGCGGGGTACCTCATGAGGTGCCCGTGACGCAAGCCATGACGACCAAGGGCGCCAGGCGGGTGCCAGCCCGCGCAGTGTCCTCCTTTCCTCTTTGGTGCAAAGGGGGCAAGCGCAGCCGCGGAGTACCGAGGCATCAGGCAAAGGTTGCCGTTTCGGTGCAACAAGACCAAGACAGGGAGGACTGCAAGACGGAGGTCATCATGGAGCCCAAGACGGCGTCATCACCAGAGCTTTGTGCAGGCGAAGACTACTTTTGTCAGGATAGCTGGTACTAGCTGTCCCCTTTCAAATTAGCCCGCCATTGTTGGCTCCCTTCCCGCTCGATATTTAGGAAGAGGACCAGGGCCTCTATAAATAGGACCAGCCACCCGCAAGAGGAAAGGGGGAGGAAGGAACCGATCGAGGGATCAATCAAAGGATCAAGGGATCAGAGAGAGGGAGAGAGAGAAGGGTGACTGAACTCCTCCCAGCAGTTCATCCCCCCAGCCAAGAACAGACCCTCGCGAGGCTGTTCTTCCTTGTATTTTTCATCATCATCAGCCCAAGAGGCAATCCACCACACCACACACTGGAGTAGGGTATTACACCACAACGGTGGCCCGAACCAGTATAAACCTCGTGTCCCTCGTGTTATTCTTTCCATAGCTTAGACCTTAGCGAGGCGGAGGGGTGCAGGTAGGTAGGAGGCAAAATCTCCGCACCCCAGTGTTTGAACCTCAAGGGTCTGCCGGAACCTGGAATCCGACATTTGGCGCGCCAGGTAGGGGTGCGCTGGAATCCACCTTCTACTGCTTCGTGCCCCGTCGCGTCGTCGTCACCATGTCCGATGACCAGGCGGGCAACCCAGATCCGTGGGCGGCATGGCCCTCCCGCGCAGAGCCGCTCGCCTTGGGCGACCCCGTGCCCCAGGAAGCTCGTGGTCCGCAGGGCGCTGCGGGCCGCGGGCGACGCGGACAGGCTTCGACAGCTCTCACACCGCGGCAGGCGCGGTCGGCAGCAAGGGCCTCCAATCACGCCGCGACCACGACACCGTACACCCACAGGGAGCAGGAGAACTCGAGGGCCGCGCTCACAGTGGCCCGAGAGCTGCTGCAGTGCAGGCTGCTGGAGGGCGGCCGCGACGTGCTGCTGGAGCGAGTGGCAGAGCTCCTGGGCTTCGCCGCCTTGGGGGCTCACCCCTTCTGCACCCAGCTCCCATCTCAAGCTCAGGGCGGCCCGCGCAGGGGCTCCGCGCGCGCCCGCGGGCTCCAAGGCTACTCCAACGCCAGCGAAGCTGTCAGCACCGGACCGGCGGCGGCGCTGCCCCCGCTCCCGGTCCGCGAAGAAGGACTCGACGTGACCCGCGGCCCCAGTGGACAGCCACGCTGCCACCCCACGGTGGGCGTGTCAGGCAGGACCGCGTGGCATGCGGAGCATTACGGCGTGGCATTCGGGATGACGGCGCCAGAGGAATACGTGCCCCTCATGATGGACCAAGGACACCCACACGAGAGCGAACAAGGCTCGCTCCACAGCCCAAGCTGGGGGGACGAGGCGCCAGAAGCTGAGCCTTCCCAGGAGCCCCGGGACGGCCCCACTGGCCACACTGGAGGCAACGATTATCGGGTACCACTAATTCTTCAGGAGCAGGCATATGCTAACCATGGATCACAGGAGGTGCAGGTCGCCACAGCGAGCAGCTGCCCCACTCCCACGGTCTCCTACCCCTCGGGAGGAGGGCGCAGGGGGCTGTAGGAGAGGGGCCGGGATCCGACATCACCACCGCGGCGTTCGGAGCAAGGCGTTCTCAGGAGGTAGGCCCTCCGCTGGGGAGGTGCCTCAGGGCCTGCCCCCGGCGGAGGACCCGTGGTCGTCGGGGGAACCACTGGCGACCGCTCTACCCCATCGGCGGCGTCCTGATTTCCGGTCGTCGTTGATGGCACTAGAGTGAGGCGTAAGGCGGGGCCCTCATCTGGTGATATGAAGAAAGGCCGGTACCTGTGAAGAAGGCCCAGTGCCTATGAAGCTCGCCGCCCCGTGACAATAATGAGTGGGGCTGTACACGCCCCGGAGTCTCAGGGGTGCCGACCTCAGGCCTTGGGGCTCCCTCCCATGCCCAGTGGCAGCACTTAGCTCCGTGCTGGTGAGAAGACGTCCAAGACTAGATTAGGTGCCGGACGCGGCCTTTTGTCTGCTTTCATTGCTTTTCCCTTTGGTTGTCACTTTCTCCCCCTGGATTCAAGTTGGATTCGAATTTGAGATTTGCGTGTGTTCGGGGAAGGGGTGCTTAGTCTCGTTCGAGCAATTTCTCGCGTTTTGGTTACCACTTCGCCTCAGCTGCCTCCCCTCGTGAGCCCCTCGCGAGCCAGGTCAGGCCTAGCTTGCGCGCAGCCCAGACTGCCGCAGCCACGTCCTCTCAGGAGGGTGTTTTACTGCAGATCCAACGGATTCAATCAGGGAACACTCAGGACACCACAACCTCCCACGGGCTACCTCAGGGCCAGCATGGGACAAAGGTAAACTAGCCGACCAGCGCGTCGCTTAAGCCAACCACTTGGCGCGGGCGCATGGGCAGCATAGCATCTACTAACACGATCAACACAAGTTTTACATAAGGGGCTCCTCCTCCAAAATGCCCTCACCGCCATCAGGCTAAAATCTGAGTTCTATTGATGCAGGGTAAGGAAGTAGGAACGATACACGATCAGTCAGATAAATCCCCCAATGCGTCCTCAGGAGCACCACCCGAGCCGTTGCTGGCGTCGCTGAACTCGCCATCGCTGTCCGCGTCACCACCAGCAGCGTTAGGGCCGTTCGCCATGCCGCCCTCGTCGGCAGCCACGATCACGCCGTCGTCGTCTGAAGCGAAGGCCCTGATAAGAGCATCCACATTGTCTTCCACCTAGTGCGCTAGGTCGCCTCGGACGGCCTAGGGGACTGGGGCGATGGCGGCGTCGAAATCGAAGTGGGGGTCCATGTTCCAGAGATGGCTGAAGACGCGAGAAAAGGCGCGCCCGAGCAGGGCGCGGCTCCTCTCCTCCACCAACTTGTCAGCCCTGACCGACCGCGCCTCCAGTTGCGTCACCACGTCAGTGAAGAACTGAAGATTGCTGGCATAGTTGACTGCGTGCGGCTCGCCAATAGCCGCCTCACAGACGTTGCCCAAGGCTGTGTTGGCTCTCTCCCGGAGCGTGGTGAGCATGGGGCCGTGCTCATGCTCCAGGATCTGCCGCTGACGTATCTCGTCCGCATTCTGGCGCGCGACGGCCTCAGCCTCCTCCACCCGCTGGCGAAGAAGGAGCACCTCAGCCTGGGAGGTGGTTAACTCACCTTGCGCCACCTCAAGGGCGGCCCGGAAAGCATCGGCCCGCCGCGTCGCCTCCTCCAGCTTGGCCCTCAAGGCGGCAGTCCTGCCTTCAGCTTCAGCCCGGATCAACCCCAACTTCTCTTCGAACTCGTGCTCAAGGTTCAAATGCGCCATCGCCACCCGACGTCTGACCTCCTCCAGGACACAGGCTTCTTGTGCAGCGACATCATCCTCCGCCTGCGTCACCAAGCGCTCCCTCATCTCCAGGCGCTCGTACTCGCGGGTACGTTCGGCGGTTTCCAGCGTCAGCGCCTCCTCACGCTTCTGGAGCTCTGCCGAGTCGCCAGAGGCCACCTTCATCGATGCAAGGGCTGCCTCATGCAGCTCCACCTGCTCCTCCAATGAGTGGCACCAGGCCAGGAGCTCTTGAGCCCGCTCCTCCGCCGCCTTTCGCCGCCGGTCGACTTACCGGGCCTCCTCAGCGGCCCAAGATTGGGCCTCCCGAGAGGCCACCAGCGACGCCTTGGCCTCTGCGTCATCAAGATTGCGCTGACGGCGTGCAAGGGCGATGGCGCCCTCCAACGCGCACCTCTCAGCAGCCAGGCGCAGGCCCTCGGCCTCAAGGCGCGCATCTTCATCAGCCAGCTCCTCACCAAGCAGGCTCACCGCGTCAGCCGCCCTTCGAAGGAATCCTTGGCGGAGAGCGCGACGCTCCCGAGCGTGCTCGAGCACGTCCTCCACACCATCACCTGCCCCAAGCAAGCGCCGGGGGCCACGAATCAACACCCCCCTCCGGGTAGGGGGCTGGGGCTGGCACCCTCCCGACGGCCAGGCACGCCGCGCCAGAAGCCCGGCCTGGAGCCAGTCCGTCCCTAGACGAAGAGCGCAGGGAGCGCCTCAGCCAATCGCAGTCCACAACCAAGCGAGAAGCCCACGGCAGGCTGGCTATGCCACGAGAAGGCCCGCGAAGGAGGATCGCAAGGTGTGCAGGGCCATGATATGCCTCGAGACGATTCGCCTCTTCGATCGCCCTCACCACAAGGGCTCCGCTGCTCGGAGCGCTTGAGGACGGTGGAGGGGGCGAAGCCAAGGGGGACGGCTCCTCAGCCGTCTCTGCAAGCTCGGCTGGAAGGGGCCTGCGGAGCAAGGGTCAGTAAAAGCAACAGAAGGATCGGGAGCTGGGCAAGGAGAAGGCTTACTCATCAGTGGCGAAGTACTTCCTACGCTTCAGCAGGCGACAAGGGTAATCGTCGCCCAGGGCCTCCCTTCTCTTCCGGAGGGCCTCAAAGTCCATGCGGAAGCAGCCTAAGAGTTGGGCGCAGGGATCAACCAGCGACGAAGATGGAGCGTCAAAGCGACCTGCGTCAGGGGCGTCTGCATGATGTGCGCTGCCAATCGCCTCGCCAGGAGAAGCAACCGGAGCCTCAGGGGCCTCGGTCACAGGCGCAGAGGGCAGCTGCTCGTCACCCTCAGCCTCAACGGCACGGGCCTCAAGAGCCGCTCCCTCTTGAGCATCGCCCGGCGCTGTCACCCCGCCGGGAGCCCCCTCGATCTCTGGCGCCTCATGCCTCCCTGCTCTGCCGCTTGAGGAAGAGTCGCCTTGGCCGACTGGAAGGGCAGTCACCATCACTGGGCGAGGCCCCTGGAGGCCGACAGGGCGCGGCCCCCACTCATCAAAGATAGGCATCTGCTTCACAAAATCGCCCCTGCTCTGGCAGAGGTACAGCAAGGCCCCTTCCTGCTGAATGCTGCCGGGGTTGGGGTCCCCAGTCAAGGTCAAGAGCGTTGTCCTCAGCACTTCAGGAGTCAGGTCCTCTTCCTGGAGCCTCATACGATCATCGCGCCCGCTGAGAGCCCACATCCGGCGGGAGTGGCGTTGGAGAGGAGCAAGGCGGCGTAGCAGGAACTCCTTCATCACCTTGGGCGCTGTCACACCAAGCGACCTCAAGAACGCGAAGCGGTGCCAGACGAAGACGAGCCGGGGGCTCTCAAGCATCTCCTGGCCCCAGCCCGAATTGGGGACAACAGGCGAAGTTGGTTCCGATAGCAGGGGGCTGGGCACCCCTGCGTCCACATACAGCCACCGCTCGCGGAACCCAGCCGTGGGCAGGGGGAGCTTGAAGTCAATCCCAGAGGCCACTGTCTCAGACGCGACAACGAAGCTCATGCATGCCCAGCATTGGGTAGGGTCGACAAGGCGCAGCGAGAAGAAGTGGCGCAGCAAGGCAACCGAAGGAAGGATGCCCACCATAGCCTCGCAAACAAAGGCAAAGACCGAAAGGAGGGTGATGGATTCAGGACCCAGGTGCATCATGTGGATCTGATAGTGGGAAAGCACGACATTGAAGAAGTCAGAAAAGGGAGGAACCAGACCCGCCCACAGGGCGTCGGCAAAATACGGGACCTTAGTGATTATCCCGTCGATGGAGAAGTGGGACGCGGGCCAGGCTGTCGTCCTCCCGCACTCGTTGAAGATGGTGGCCAGAGCCGAGCTGACCTTGCCCAAGCCCTCGGCGGGGGCCGCCAACGGCGGCGGGCAAGGCGGAGACACGGGTTTCTTCCCTCTCCCCTTCTTCGTCGGAGCCATGGCGATGGGGAAGGGGGGGGGGGGAGGTTCGATATTGGGTTGAAAACAGAAGCCGGAGTTCGAGCAGAGGAAGAACAGAGGGCGCTCAAGCAACGGAAAGGGGAACGACTGTGTACGACTATGAGTCCGCCTAGCATGGCGCAAAATAAGGAGGGCGTGGGGGAACAATGCCGCCCACGTCCTATCAACTGCCACGCGGCGCCCAAGGCCACAGGCTGTTAGGGCCCGCGGCGCTTCGCTCTTTCCCTTCCGCCTCCCTGCACGGCCAAGTCCGGGCGCGCCTTGGGCCCGGGGGCTACTATCGGCGTTCTGGGAACGGGGGTCCCCAGACTTGCCTGCATGCGGCCTGCGGCGTGGCTCAAAGGGGGGCCTAGCGTGGCCCATCTTCACCAACACAAACCCAAGACCCTCGCGAGGGGCCAAGCCTCGCGGGGCGGACGGCGCGAAGCTTCCTCAGGCACGACATCATCAGGCTGGCTCACGAGGAGGAGGAGAGACCAAGACGGGGTACCTCACGAGGTGCCCGTGACGCAAGCCATGACGACCAAGGGCGCCAGGCGGGTGCCAGCTCGCGCAGTGTCCTCCTTTCCTCTTTGGTGCAAAGGGGGCAAGCGCAGCCGCGGAGTACCGAGGCAACAGGCAAAGGTTGCCGTTTCGGTGCAACAAGACCAATACCGGGAGGACTGCAAGACGGAGGTCATCGTGGAGCCCAAGACGGCATCATCACCAGAGCTTTGTGCAGGCGAAGACTACTTTTGTCAGGATAGCTGGTACTAGCTGTCCCCTTTCAAATTAGCCCGCCATTGTTGGCTCCCTTCCCGCTCAATATTTGGGAAGAGGACCAGGGCCTCTATAAATAGGACCAGCCACCCACAGGAGGAAAGGGGGAGGAAGGAACCGATCAAGGGATCAATCAAAGGATCAAGGGATCAGAGAGAGGGAGAGAGAGAAGGGTGACTGAACTCCTCGCAGCAGTTCATCCCCCCAGCCAAGAACAGACCCTTGCGAGGCTGTTCTTCCTTGTATTGTTCATCATCATCAGCCCAAGAGGCAATCCACCACACCACACACTGGAGTAGGGTATTACACCACAACGGTGGCCCGAACCAGTATAAACCTCGTGTCCCTCGTGTTATTCTTTCCATAGCTTAGACCTTAGCGAGGCGGAGGGGTGCAGGTAGGTAGGAGGCGAAATCTCCGTGTGCACCCTAGTGTTCGAACCTCAAGGGTCTGCCGGAACCCGGAATCCGACAGAGGGGCCGCGGTCTCTCTCGTGGAGTAGATCCGTAATGGATGAGCGTAGCTCTATCTCTCAAATGAGCTATCACAACGCTACCTTAGAAAGGAGGAGGGAGAGGTCTATTTATAGTCTTAGTGCAAATGGGGGGAAAGTGAAGGGGTACATGGGCCTCAGCCCGCAACTGGACACAGCCAGGTACCGGACGTCCGCTGGGGACCGGTCGTCCGGTGGCTCGTGGGCGGCCGGACGTCCGGTAGGGGCCGATCGTCCGCTCGATCTGGCTCGGATGCTGGTGTAGCGGATTTTCGGTCTGGACCGGTCGTCCGGTGGCGTCGGACGTCCGCTCGTTTGGCTCGGGTGCAGGGACACCGGTCGTCCGGTCTAGACCGGTCGTCTGGTGGATCTTCAGGCGTCAGACGTCCGGACCCGACCGGTCGTTCGGTGGCTGGAGCTTCTTCGACATCTCTTCTTCTTGGGTCTTCTCTTCCAGGCTTTCCTCGCGGATGGTGTAGGTGATCCTTGGTGCTTGCACTCCTCCTCGTCATCCGTGAAGCTCCGACAATACCTATGCATGCACGATGGAGGGTCAAGTAGTATACCATCCTCAAATGGGTCAAGTGAGCACGTGTAAAGGAGATGATTCACCTTTATGTATGTGAAGTAGATGTCGCATGTGTCACTTGCCGAATGAACTCTTGACATGGTGATGTCCATAGGATGCTCCCCATCACACCTCCTGAGGAAGACAAAAATCAGCGCAAGGTGCGCATTCAGAAGATAGAAAGGAGATGGGCTAGAGAGTGGAGGGAGTACAGATATGTCACTCCCAAATACATGAAGAAATTCACACTCAATCCTCCATGCCCAAGACCTCCATTGGCACCTAGCCAAATAGTAGATCCCACCAGCCTCAAACGTGGTGAGGATTATCCTGATGAATGGGCCAAGCGCCAAGCCAAGTTGGCTAAACAAGCAAAATGAAGCTGTGAGGAAATTCAGCGAAGACTCTGCTGCTGCTGCTGCTGCCGCTGAGGCCTCTGTCAATCCTAAGAAGGCCATGTCAAAGAAGCCTGCACACAAGCCAAGTGCTTCACCTTCAGTGGTCTCAGGCCAAGTTCCTCAGCAATGCCCTCACGGCCAGAATCTTCAAAGCCATCAAGCCCAACTTCTCATGTTGCTCCTGTTCCTCCCAAATCTTCATCTCCTCACAAGTCCTCAGCTGCTCCGACAAAGTCCTCTGCACCTGTGCATCTCGCCACATGTCAAAGGACCACAGGCGTCTCAATTGCCTCAGGAGCTTCAGCTAGTTCCTCAGCTGCACCAAATTCTTCAACGGGACCCTCTCTACTGAAGACAAAGGCCACTGCTGGACAAGGTCCTCGCCCTAGTCCTCAGAAGAAGCAGGTCGCCTTCCAAGTGCCGTCTGAAGAAGACGAAGCTGATGATGATGAACTTGCTGAAATCATCAGAGATAGGCAAGTCAGGGCCGCTAGAGCCAAGGGAACAAATGTGCCACTACTTTTGGATCCAAAGTTGATCCTCGAATACATTGATGTTTGGCACAAGGACCCCAACACTCCCATGCCTGACTTCAAGCTGATTCCTGGCCAAAGTCGCATGCTGACCCACTTCATTCAAGAAGAAAAATGGAAATTTGAGAAGGCCAGGCAGATCAAGAAAGCGCAGTACAAGAAGGAGCGCTATCTGAAGAAAAACATTGTCTCTATGACAACTGAAGAACTTGTCGCTATTCAAACTGAGATCAAGAAACTCAGTGATGAATTTGACGCATACCGCGCTGATTGGCTTGGAGCCAAGGTGCGCTTTGTGAAACTTGCGGATAACTTCACTTCCAATGTTGCTGACGCAACGCAACAGGAAATTCCTCAAGCTGAAGCATCTGCTCAGCCAACTGAAGAACATGCCAGCACCGTTGATGAAAATCAGGCCGCTGAAGAAAATGTAAGTTCCAGGGCTGATGACTGCATTCCAGCCGCTGAAGAAATTGCCAGCGCATCCACTAGTGGGGCGCCTGAAAAAAATGAAGAAGTCAGGGCAACTGCATCAGTTGTGCCTGAAGAAAACCAACCAGATTCCTCTGCTCCTCCTGCACCTACACCAACTCAAATCCTTCCATCTGCATCAGATGTAAAGAAAACCAAGGCTGCAGAGCGTGCAGCAGTGAAGAAAAGGAAAGCATCAGCTACTTCAGATTCTTCAGCTCCGAAGAAAATGAAGCCTTTGACCAGCTCATTTGAAAATCCCATCGATGTTGTTCCTCTCTCTACTATGCCATCAAAGGACATTGTTCCTTTCGATGAAGAATATGTGATTCCCAGTGGATCTGATGAAAAAACTCCTTCTGCTGCTTCGTGAGAGCAGTTGGATGAAGAAATTGAAGTGGATGAGATCCCTTCAACACCTGTCATTTCCTCGCCTCTGCCTCAGTTCACTGCTGAAGAGGCTGGCATTGAAGAAATGGAAGATGAAGATGTGGACGTTGGCTGCTCCACACTAGTGATGAGTGATGAATTCTGGGAAAGTCAGCATCCAAACTCTCCAATGTTCACACCGTTGCAACAAATACCTCAGTTCCCTGCACAAACTGTTCAAATGGGCTCTGAAGAAACTCACCCCACTTCATCTGTACGTGAAGAAATTCCAGCCACTAGTGCTGAAGAAACTGCTACTGCTGAACATCTGAAGACGCAGACTGCCACTAAAGAGGAACCAGAAATTCCTTAGCCTGAAGAACCTGTGATTGAGATTCCTGAGGTCGTGATGCAACTCACTAACACTCCTCTACCCAAGCCAAAGGATCCATTCTCCAGGAAGCAAAAGTTCAAGGCTGATGATTTCTTCGGTGAGCACGTATTCTTCGAAGACTACAACCCTTATAACTTTGCTCGCATTAGGAAGAGGCGTTTCTGGACAGCCAGCCAAGCCAATTTCTATTCCTCAGTGATGTTCAACAAAAACAAAATCTTCTACCATGAGCACATTCCTCACGTGGATATGGAATCTCTGCCGTGCTTCATGCCAGTCCTTAGTGTTCTTCACGACGCTGGACTATTAAACTTCTGTTCTGACATCTGCGATTGGAATGAAGAACTGATTCTTCAATTTTATGCGACGCTGCACATCACAAGAGATTCTGAAGATGTGAATTCATGGGTGCTGGATTGAATGTCTGAGAACACTCACTACACAGCACCAGCTACTGAATTGCTTCGTGCCTTACCACTCAGTCCTTCCCTTGAAGAAGCTTGTTGCATTTACAGTGAACCTGAGCTTACAAATCACTACATGCAAATTCTGATGAAACCTTTGAAGCCAGGTCAAGCCCCACGAACTAAATTCCTCGTGAAGGAATTACTTTATGTGCCCAGAACTGTCTATCGCATTCTAACGAGGACAATGAGTCCCATCAAAGGCCATGACTCATCTGATAAGAAAATTGTTGGCATCATGAAGAATCTGGTGTTCAATATCGTCCATGGCATTCCTATCAATTATCACGATTTCTTCATGAGGACTCTGGCAAATGTTGCAATTTCTCCGTTTGAGCTGAAGCCTTATGCACCTTGGATTATGAGATTCCTCAGGACAAGGTCTTCACTCAATTACAAAGCTGATTTTCAGAATCAACTCAGCTACTTTCCCCCGATTGAAGTCCTCAAGCAGACCTATTCGTTAGTTGATGAAAAGGGCAAGGCACCAGCTGTTATAGATGAAGGCATTTGTCCATTGGATGGACAGTTTCACAAAGCTGCATCTTATTCCACCAATGATGACTCTGCCACACATGACTCTGCCAATGCACCCAAGTCTACTCCTCAAGCCACTGCTCCTCGTGTGATGACTGACCATGAGCTTCTACTTAGTCTTCACCAGAAGGTGGATCGAAACCATAAATGGGTTAAGCGTCAGTTTGGTTCATTTCTTCACAACATGACTGCTACGCACAATGCAGTGAAGAAAAACCATTACTACCTCCATGAAGTTTTTGGTCGCACCTGGGCAATACTGTCACATCTGTATGGTGAAGAAGATCTCAAGAAAATGGGTCACAAGGAAGATTTTGACTGGTCTGCACCTCCACCGAAGAAATTCAAGAAGGTCAAGGTTCCTTCCTTGGTGGCCAGCTCATATTCTTCATCGCGCGACACCGATGAGAATGAAGACTTGGACGACACTGTGGCAGGCCCTTCCACGACAAACGACCCCAACAACACTGGCGCTCCTTCATCATCTTGATATTCTTCAGGGGCGTTAGTCCTCATATTCGATCCTTTTGGTCATTTGATGACAAAGGGGGAGAATTTTGAGATTAGTCTTCAAGCGGGTCTTTCTATATGGGCATTTTTTGTTAAGTTACAACTCTCGTTCTTCTGAGACTTTATTGGATCGAGTTGTAAACTTAAACCCGATGGTGCTCTGATACTTTTGATATGTGTTTCTGCATGCTTATTCCTCATATATGCCTACGCACGCATGCTGAATTACATCAGTCACCGTATTTCATCATGCATTTCAAATTCTTCATTACGATATGTCAAATGCGTGTATGAATTACAAGATATAGGGGGAGATCTCCATGATTCTACTCTTCAAGTGTGCAATGCTTCAAAAGCAAATACCTCACCATGCACATATTCAGGGGGAGTTCTTCTATATCTTGCAATCAAATTCATCAATATCAGTATTTACACTTAATATGTTTATCCCCGTTCAAAACTTAACCTATATTGTCATCAATCACCAAAAAGGGGGAGATTGTAAGTGCATCTATTGCCCCTTAGTGATTTTGGTGTATTGAAGACTTATAGGTTAAGGGACTAATGCGTTTGTGAGTGTACACAGATCTATAAGTCTATGAGGAGTTTGATATTTACAGAGAAAGTTGACCCCTAAAAATGAAGTTCTTCGACTGAAGACTTTGGATTTCTGAAGACTTTTTGAAGACTTTGAAAGTGAAGAAATTGGTGTGACCTTGAAGACTTGGTATTCATTCGAGGAACATGAAGCGTGAAGACTTTTGTTTTCGTAGTTTCATTTTCTCTTTCTTGAGTCATAGGAAACACCGTACTATTAAAGGGGGTCGAGGGAATACTAAGGAAAAATTTCCATGTGATGCTCAACTCAAAATCGTACACCTACCAATCCCTTCGAGTGAAGCCATTGGAAATCTCATACAGTCCAGTCATATTCTTCAGTGACAGAGACGAAATTCTTCTGGTCTCTGAGGAATTTGTTCTGACTCAGGAGTTAGGAATTCACCAGTGCGGATTACCTACACAGTGAGGACCATGATAGCGCTGAGGATTTTGCTACTCAAAATTCCAACCATTGTTGTGCTATGAGCCAGCTGTCCCAAAATATCTATCCACCTAACGGTCATATCATTGAAGGACATTTATGTCTTATCATGTCGGGCTGCTCCCTAGGCTATAAATAGCCGCCCCCTACAACCACTAGCTGGTTGGCTGCTCCGAGAGAAACTGACACTTGTCATTTGAGAGCAACCCATCCTCCAAGGACTTTGAGCGAAAATCAGCAAGTGAGGAAAAACCCAAACCCAAACACCTACAAACCCCAAGTGATTGAGCATCACTAAAGAGATTGATCCTGCGTGGATCCGACGCTTGTTAGCTTTGAAGACTGTGCTTCTTCCAGACGGTTGGGCGTCATGGTCTAGAGCATCCAAGAGGAATTGTGGCTCGCCGAGTGACCAAGTTTGTGAAGGTTCGGAAGTCACCTGAAGACTTACCACGAGCGATTGGGCGAGGTCTGTGTGACCTTAGCTCAAGGGGAATATGGTGAGGACTGAGTGTCCCGAGCTGCGTGTTCAGGACTGGGTGTCCGCGATTGTGTGTCCTCAGGTTTAAATACCTAGCCGCCCTAACCAGATGTACAACTGAGACATCAGTTGGAACTGGTCTACCAAATCATTGTCTTCACCAAGCTTACTGGTTCTATTTCCTCAACTCTTTCATTTCCTCATAACTGTGTTGTGTGATTGTTCATATCTGTGCTTGAAGACTTTGACTGAAGATTTTCTCAATTTCCTCAGTTCAATTTCTTCAGTCTGTTTGTCTTCATCCTGTGCTATCCTGTGCTTACGCTTTCTGTACTCTGTGCTTGTCTTCATTTCATCATGATGACTATGCTTGTGTTCTGTTATGTTTACTTTTGAGTACTTATGCCGCTGCTAGCAGTTCTTCGCTAAGGAATTTCCTCACCTGCAAATTTCTCAGTGAAGAATTCATAAAAAATGCCTATTCACCCCCCTCTAGTCGATATAACGCACTTTCATGGTACCCAGACATTCTGAGTATATGTTCACTGACAGAACTATTCTCCTCCATTTTGCAGCTGTAGAACTTATTGGAGACTTCATATCTCTCAATCCGGGCATTTGCTTGAAATATTAACTTCAATTCCTGGAACATCTCATATGCTTCATGACGTTCAAAACATCGTTGAAGTCCCGGTTCTAAGTCGTAAAGCATGGCACACTGAACTATCGAGTAGTCATCAGCTTTGCTCTGCCAGGCGTTCATAACATCTGGTGTTGCTCATGCAGCGGGTTTGTCACCTAGCGGTGCTTCTAGGACGTAATTCTTCTGTGTAGCAATGAGGATAATCCTCAAGTTACGGACCCAGTCCATGTAATTGCTACCATCATATTTCAACTTAGCTTTCTCTACGAACACATTAAAATTCAACGGAACAACAGCACGGGCCATCTAGCTACAACAACATAGACATGCAAAATACTATCAGGTACTAAGTTCATGATAAATTAAAGTTCAATTAATCATATTACTTAAGAATTCCCACTTAGATAGACATCCGTCTAATCATCTAACTGATCACATGATCTATATCAACTAAACCATGTCCGATCATCACGTGAGATGGAGTAGTTTTCAATGGTGAACATCACTATGTTGATCATATCTACTATATGATTCATGCTCGACCTTTCAGTCTCAGTGTTCCGAGGCCATATCTGTGTATGCTAGGCTCGTCAAGTTTAACCCGAGTATTCTGCGTGCGCAAAACTGGCTTGCACCCGTTGTATGTGAACGTAGAGCTTATCACACCCGATCATCATGTGGTGTCTCGGCACGACGAACTGTAGCAACGGTGCATACTCAGGGAGAACACTTGTACCTTGAAATTAAGTGAGAGATCATCTTATAATGCTACCGCTGAACTAAGCAAAATAAGATGCATAAAGGATAAACATCACATGCAATCAAATATAAGTGATATGATATGGCCATCATCATCTTGCGCCTTTGATCTCCATCTCCAAAGCACCGTCATGATCATCATCTTCACCAGCTTGACACCTTGATCTCCAACGAAGCATCATTGTCGTCTTGCCAACTATTGCTACTACGACTATCGCTACCGCTTAGTGATAAAGTAAAGCAATTACATGGCGATTGCATTTCATACAATAAAGCGACAACCATATGGCTCCTGCCAGTTGCCGATAACTCTGTTACAAAACATGATCATCTCATACAATAAAATTTAGCATCATGTCTTGACCATATCACATCACAACATGCCCTGCAAAAATAAGTTAGAGGTCCTCTACTTTGTTGTTGCAAGTTTTACGTGGCTGCTACAGGCTGAGCAAGAACCGTTTTTACGTACGCGTCAAAAACCACAACGCGGTATAGTGATTGCGTTTTGATCTTCAGAAAGAACCCTGTTCATTGAATCCGATTCCACTAAAGTTGGAGAAACTGACACCCACTAGACACCTATGTGCGAAGCATGTCGGTAGAACCAGTCTCGAGTAAGCGTATGCGTAATGTCGGTATGAGCCGCTTCATCCAACAATACTGCTGAATGAAGAATCAACTAGTGACGACAAGAAATATGTATATACCCACGCCCACAACCCCTTTCTGTTCTACTCGTGCATATAACATCTACGCATAGACCTGACTCGGATGCCACTGTTGGGGAACGCAGTAATTTCAAAAAAATTCCTACGCACACGCAAGATCCATCTAGGTGATGCATAGCAACGAGAGGGGAGAGTGTTGTCCATGTACCCTCGTAGACCGTAAGCGGAAGCATTATGACAACGCGGTTGATGTAGTCGTCCGTCTTCACTATCCGACCGATCCTAGCACCGGAAGTACGACACCTCCGTGATCTGGACACGTTCAGCTCGGTGACGTCCCATAAACTCTAGATCCAGCTGAGTGTCGAGGGAGAGCTTCGTCAGCACGATGGTGTGATGACAGTGATGATGAAGTTATCGACGCAGGGCTTTGCCTCAGCACTACAACGATATGACAGAGGTGGAAATCTATGGAGGGGGGCACCGCACACGGCTAAACAATCAACTTGTGTCTCTATGGGGCGCCCCCTCCCCCGTATATAAAGGACGGGAGGAGGAGGACGACCGGCCCTCGAGGGCGCGCCAAGGGGGGAGGAATCCTCCTCCTAGTAGGAGTAGGATTCCTCCTTTCCTAGTCCCACTAGGAGGGGGAAGGAAGAAGAGGGGAGGGAGAGGGAAAGAGGGGCCGTGCCCCCTCCCCTAGTCCAATTCA
>NC_041388.1:216386542-216419309 GCF_002162155.2 Triticum dicoccoides | reverse complement strand
CTCCAGCACTCCGGTTTTATCCGAAACCTCCTGGAACACTTCCGGTGTCCGAACATAGCTGTCCAATATATTAATCTTTATGTCTTGACCATTTCGAGACTCCTTGTCATGCCCGTGATCACATCCGGGATTCCAAACTACCTTTGGTACATCAAAACACATAAACTCATAATACCGATCGTCACCGAACGTTAAGCGTGCGGACCCTACGGGTTCGAGAACTATGTAGACATGACCGAGACTCATCTCCGGTCAATAACCAATAGTGGAACCTGGATGCTCATATTGGTTCCTACATATTCTACGAAGATCTTTATCGGTCAAAACGCATAACAACATACGTTGTTCCCTTTGTCATCGGTATGTTACTTGCCCGATATTCGATCGTCGGTATCTCAATACCTAGTTCAATATCGTTATTGGCAAGTCTCTTTACTCGTTCTGTAATGCAACATCCCATAACTAACTCATTAGTCACATTGCTTGCAAGGCTTATAGTGATGTGCATTACCGAGAGGGCCTAGAGATACCTCTCCGATACACGGAGTGACAAATCCTAATCTCGATCTATGCCAACTCAACAAACACCATCAGAGACACCTGTAGAGCATCTTTATAGTCACCCAGTTACGTTGTGACGTTTTATAGCACACTAAGTGTTCCCCCGATATTCGGGAGTTGCATAATCTCATAGTCATAGGAACATGTATAAGTTATGGAGAAAGCAATAGCAGTAAACTAAACGATCAAAGTGCTAAGCTAATGGATGGGTCAAGTCAATCACATCATTCTCTAATGATATGATCTCGTTCATCAAATGACAACTCTTTGTCCATGGCTAGAAAACTTAACCATCTTTGATTAACGAGTTAGTCAAGTAGAGTCATACTAGTGACACTCCGTTTGTCTATGTAATATGTATTTACACATGTACTAAGTTTCCGGTTAATACAATTCTAGCATGAATAATAAACATTTATCATGATATAAGGAAATATAAATAACAACTTTACTATTGCCTCTAGGGCATATTTCCTTCAGAAGCCGGGCTGTGTGAAGTGCTACGTGACTGAAGTAAAGCCTGGATTCAATGAATTTGCCCTGAAGAATGTCCTAGGAGACTTTGATGAGCCAAGGACCTTGGGAGAAACACTGTTACATCACATCCAGTGGCCACGGAAGGAAATAGAGTTCATCGATGAGATCCCTGAAGCCCCGCCAAGAGCAACCAATATCGCCTCTCAACCGGTGACACTCTCCTTGCCACAACAGCTCTCATGTGCTTCCCCCAAAGAATCTTATACTCGTAATCCGACGGCTGATGCATCAACCTATGATCAGCCGACTCGACTTTGTGTCTTATAGGCCATGTCATCATCCGCCCCAGAGCAGCCAGTGGCAAGGCCTACAACTGCTGAAGACGCACCACCGGTTCAGATGCCGGCCACTGAAGTAGCGGGGGGAGACTCAGCTGTAGCACATGCTCAGCAGACCAACCTGGTGGAACGGACTGCTAAGCAATCCAATGCTTCAGAACCGCCTGCTAAGCAGTCTGTAGGTCCAGAACTGACTGAGCATCAGTCCGTTGGTCTGCAGCCGCGTGATCAGCATACCAATGCGTTAGCACTTCCTGCTCAGGAAACCAACGCGTTAGCACAACCTCCTCAGCACACCGACAAGTTGGCACCATCTGCGCAGAAACCCGACATAGCTTCAACGCATGGTCACTAGTCCGATGCCTCTGCTCCTAAAGCCCAGCAGTCCAACGTAGCAGCATCGTAGCTCAGCGGTCCGGCATAGATAAACCGTCTGCTAAGCAGTCCATCAAAGCTTCACCATCTGCTTGGCAGTCTACCTTGCATCCAACTAGACATTCTACCAGAAATGCTTCAAGTACCAAGAAGGAAGCAGCCAAAAAGGCTGCACCCGCAAGGAAGTGCGGCGAGAGAGCGAAGAGGAAAGAGAAGGATTGCCTCTTACTTACAACACTCATCGCCCAGAACCAAATTAACAACAGGTTATTCGAATTGAGGAGTAATATTATTTTTGACGACATGGATGATGAAGAAGTAGCTTTTCAGCTTGCTAAAAATAAAGCATACGTACTTGAAGCACGCAATTACGTTCATGTCCAGCCATTTCTTGTTGGCGAATACTTTGATGAGTGCAAATCCAATTGCTGCGAGTTACATGAATATTGCATGGATCAAATGTTAGCAGGCCATCATGGTCTGCTAGCAGAGGTCATTTCCGACATGATGCTGGTTCCATCAATGTGAGTTTCGAGGACTTACATCTCTTCTTCAACTTCAACGAGCTCAATGCCACTCTTGTTAGATGCCTGATTTTGTAAGTACTTAACAAACTCTGATCAACTTCTCCATACAAGGCTGTAAATGATAAAGAACTAACTGCATTTTATTCCTCTCACGGGATTGAATGCGCAGAGAAGAAAAAGGAAGAGTGTGTATTTCATAGATCATGCATTAGCAAATGGCACAACATTAGATGGTAAGGACCCACGGGACTGGGCATTAATGCGGTCGTCCGTATCTTGAAAACACGTCCCATGCAGAATCGTTTCTCTGGCCATATCATGAACGGTAAGTCAAGTAAACAACCACGCATACACTGATTGTCTTTCAGTTTTCGACATAATTCGTAAGTTCATGGCTTTCTTAATATGTAGCAATCACTAGATATTGGTATTCATTGTTCTGTAGCGACCCGACCTCAGACGGTCAAGTCTCTGTGCTTAAGTGTCATCCCTGGATCGGTATGCTGACACACACAATACTCGAGGATTTATAACAGAGGTAAACCACATGTATAAAGTAACGTAAATACTATTACCTCAATCCAAATAGTGGAAGTAACAACAAGGTTGTGGATTCCCATCAACACCAACGGCAAAGTTGAGTGTAGAAATCGTAACCCTAAAGTATCACTTACTCGTCGTAAGATAATCCTGCAACATGAGACGTTGCAGCCACAAAGGGTCAGTACATTGAATGTACTGGCAAATTCACACCATAGGATAATGATGAATAATAGCTATCACTACATGCATATATGGCTGGTGGAAAAGCTCTATGGTTATAATGTTTTTGCGAAAAGCCAATTTTTCCTACTACAAAGGAATATATTTTATTTAACTACAAAGTTGGTTGATAACTATTGAGAAGGTTCCTCCAACTCAATCCAAAAATAATAATCATTAACCCAATCAAGTTGATTAAATAGAGTGTTGAGATCAACATGAATATCCAAAGACCAGAGACTCAAAATTGTCCATAACCAGGGACACGACTAACCATGATTAGTTTATACACTCTGCGGAGGATTGCGCACTTTTCCCCACAAGACTCGGTCGCCTCCGTTGGATTTCTCGCACTACATGGTGTTTGAGAAATGGATGACCGAGACACAGTCTTTCAGAAACATTAACTCTCTACTCCGGGCAGACCATACCAAACCTACAACCCTCTACCTGCTGATCCACCTCTTCAAGAGCTTCACGTAACTTACTCAACTATGCTAGAGCCCATAATAGCTTGTGGCTGCTCACGGAAGTTTCTAGCATGAATAATCTTATGATCCCTTTGAGCCTGGGTGGCGGTCCATAGGAAAATAACATGGGTACTCCGGGATTTCCAAAAATACAGGCAACACTGGGTACTCCAGGTGCCTCAATCCACCCAGATGTGTATTTAAGTTGCCACCTTAAGTTGAACCATTAATTAACAATCTCACATCTGCCATGGATTTCACTCACCTAAACCACGTCTACGAGCATAGCATAGCAAATTAAGCAACGCGTAGAAGTAACTCCCAAGGGTTTGAATGTTACAGGGTAATAGGTTCTACCTCATCAACTACTTCCCAACCCACATGTTAAAATCACATCCTAACCATGCAATGTTTGAGGATTGGAACTAATGCATAAAAACTGGATGATTAAGGGATATGATCAAAGTGTGAACTTGCCTGCAATGTTGATGTAGATGATTCGCACTCAAAACTCTTGATAGTTCTACTCGTCACACTCCGGTCAATCTATCGTAAGCAAGCAATAGTAACCACACATAAGCAATCACTCAAAAGATCAGGAAGATCGAAGAAGACAATTCGGTAAACGTCAAAATCAAGCAAATAACTCTTGCAACATAAAACAATTTCTAACAGTACCAAAATTAAGTGAATTTGGCCTTATCGGAAAGTTTAGGTCAAGAGTTTCGATTTGCAAAAAGAATCAACTAAATCAGAGTTACGGAACTCAAGTTATGTTCAAAAGAAATTTGAATATGAATCTGAACAAAATTCAAAATTTGAAAATTTCAAAAAGTTGATGTGACAGGTTCACTGGATAGGTGAAAACAGGACGAAGCTATAGGCGTTGGTTTCATCTAATTTGGATAAACGAGTAAAAAGTTATGGCTATTTAAAAAATCAGGGCCAAACTGTTTTACAGAAGAAAAATAGCTACGGTTAAGGTCTAACGTATAAATACGTAGACTAATCGATAATCTAATTATTCTATTGTATTACACTAAAAAATAAACTATGAAAGTAGAAGAAGAAAAAAAACAAAGAAAGATGCCTTTATAAGGCAGAGAAAAGACGACTTTGGAGAGAAGAGACAATTTCCAGAAGTCGCGCCGGAGAGGAGAAAAATATTTTTCTTTAAAGAATCTAGTCAAATCAAAATATTGATTTAACCCGAATAGGATGATTTTTGGAGGCTCTATGGGTCTATATTTATTGATGGAAAAGAGGCTTAGGGATCAAAGGCTAGGCAATGTGGGACTAAATCTATACGTACGCCGATGAAATTTGAAAAATATCGCATGGGCTAAAAGTTCAGCCCGGCCGCGCGCGTACACTGGCGCGGCAATTTTTTTCTCAAAGGAAGAAAGAAAAGAAAATCTGGAAAGAAAAGGCTGGCTGGGCCTAGCCCACTTAGGATAAAGAAAAATAAAAGATGGGGCGCCCGCTAGTACTACGATGCGCACGTGGGCGGCATTTAGTTTCAAGCGCGCGCGCAGATTTGTTATTTGATTTTTAACAGAAAGCGATGAACTGAAAAATGAAAATAAAAATAAAACTTTATATTGGCATATTATATATCAAAATTTTCATAAAAAGATTTTCTACAAGTTGAACATTTTCCTAGCATTAAATAATATGCACAAAAATTCAGATAATTCAAAGAGTGCTACTGGTCAAATAAAATCCAATAAAAATCATTATAAAAATACCAAAATTAATTCAAATTTATTTCTCTCCAATTTTCTGATGTAGGGAATCATGTTACCCTATTTTCGGTATATTTTATTTTTGGAGAAAAATAATTTGAATAAAACCCAAATAACTCCAAATTGAAAATAATTTCAAAAGGATTTTAAATTTTGATCCTTTTAAACTCCCAACTCATATTTCATATAATTTGAAGAAGTCATTTTATCTTCTCTCATGAAAATCATTAAGTTGCTTGAAGTTTCTGAATTAAAAATATTTCCAAATGAAATTCAAATCTTTTCAAAACCCTTTTCATTTATTTAAATGGAAGAGGTCATGTCATCTTCTCTCGAGGGTTTTGTATTTGAAAAGAATTTGAATTCGCGGAGATCATAAATACAAAAATGGAAGTTTGGGAAAGTCATTTTATTCCCTCTCATTTAACTTTCAAAAAGTTCGAATTCACTCACTTTCAGTCAATCAATCAAACAATCAATCAAATATATCTATTTAATATAACATTCCAAAATTTAGAATTTTGGGATGTTACATGTTCCAAACAAGAACATAGTTTACTACATGTATTCTCTCAGAGAGTCAACAAATGCTCAGGATCTGACACATCTTCAGCAATTCATGTATAGGTATTGAATTCTATGATGTTGAAATTAATTTGCATTCATATCTGGTTCAATAATTGATTTTGTCAAATTTCATCTTCATTTGCAGTGTGCTCGCATTGTGGAAAACTAAACCAGGGAACCTGTTCAAGAGGGAACTAGCTCTGCAACACGAGATCATTTCTCCAGTAACACACCGAAATCCGTTATTTTCGGAGAAGTTATCCAATAGTCTGCAAATACCTTTTCTTACGCTAGTTAAATGTTCAAGCTTCTAAATAAACCTCTTTCTATTTCTGTCCAAAGAAAAAAATACTTCTAACACCGGTTAGGTTGTTCCTAACAAGACAAATACATGACTAATTTTCTACAAAAATTTCAGTGTCCTCAGCAACAAGCTGGGACCAACCTTTGTGGATACTATGTTTGTAGACACATGATCTCCATCTGCAAATCTGCTAATAGCTGTGAAGATCCTCACGAATTAGTACCACCTAGTCTATCTTAATTAATATCTTCTACTCCACTCATATGGCACATTCTGATCTTAAAAATACTGCAGCTCATCTTAGAACCGAGGACCCCTGAACCGCTCCCCGCTAGTGAATTTTTGATGGTTCGGAGATTTGTCAGCGACTTCTTCCTGAATCACTACATCAATCTCACTGGAGTTAATGAAGATTTCAGCATGCGTTCTCCTGAAACATTGAGTAAGAGTTAGCCGCTAAACATATAAGCATGGATCCATTGTTTTCCATCTGATGAGGTCTTCGTATTTCGTAAACTATGATTAATTATGCAATGCATATATGTGTCGACAAATCATTGGAATTTAGCTACCACATGTTCAATTGCAATTGTTGCGAAATCTGATGAATGTTCTTCCTATGGACACTATTTGTTCAATTGAATATTATGGCGAATTTGCTTTTTGTATGGCGATTCAATATAGGATATTTTTGTTTTAGCCTGGCAGTTGCTGCGCACACGGTTCAACTAAATGAGTGTGTACGATCCACATCGGAAAGCATACGTCAATCATAGAGGAACCGTCGGTGATACACAACAGATCGCAAACGATCTGCAGCACTACTACGTGTGCGTAGGGTCTCTAGAACCGTTTGTGATATCAGGTTATCGCACACGAGAGCTTGGAGTAAACCGTGCCCAATGTAAAATACAATCCTAGTCATAAATTTTTCAGGAAACGTGCGGGATCCCAAACAAAAAGCACACGTCACTCTTGCCACAACCCTCGGTGATACACAACAAATCACAAACGGTCTGCATCACTTGTATGTGTGCGAAGGGGCTCCTGAACCGTTTGTGATAGAACATTATCGCACACGGTAATTGTTAGGAAACGTGTGCGATGGAGTCTTGCATGGCAGACGGGTTCCGCAGAAAACACGTGTGCGATGGGGCACATATCACACACAGTTCATATGTTGGCCCGTGTGCCTTACATAATGTTTCCCAAATGGTTCATTACGACACACCATTTGGTTTCATTGCGTCATTAAAAATGTTTAATCATCTATCCCACACATGCGAAAGAATTTAGTGTGTGCTGCATCACACACGATCACATTTTGCAAGGCCTCTGGATCATGGCTACATATCCCCGATGGTTTCTGGGTCGTGTGGGAAGGACCCCACTATCACCCACACTCACTTGGCGATGGTTCCAAATGCCGCGCGGAAAGGGGTTATAAACCGTATGCATAGTACCTCATTATACCAGTGGTGCAAGTTCCTCATGCCCGCATGTCCTAGCCTTTGATGCCAAGGCCAGCACTCTAAAACTTTTGCTAGAAGACATACATCAAGCTGTGGTCCTGGGAGAAATCTACCATGTACAAGTCACCTCTTCGATAACCTTTGAAGACTTGGATTTGTCAGAATCCATTAGCACAAGACATCAATATTTTCCAAAGATCACAATCATATCAAGATCATGAAGCATTGAGAATGACATTAGGTTGTATCCAAGGTATTCAACAAGCATCACTTTATCCATGTGTTGATCCTTTGAGATGGCAACCCTACCTAGACCTAATACCTTGCTTTTCCTAGTGTCAGTAAATGTGATATGGCTTTTTGAAGACGGTCAAAGAGTAAAAACCATGAGAAGACTTCGATCACCAGTCATGTGGTTAGTGCAGCCACTGTCCATGATCCATTCAGTAGCTTTCGGTGTTGTACCCTACAGTGCAGTTAGTAGGATAATCTTCACAAAGACTGTTGTGAAGAACAAACATGTATCGATAAAGCCGTTCATCATAGGTAAGTTTTCTGGAGGATATGGTAGGGCGATCATCAAGAAAACCATGGAAGAAATAAATGGTAAGACCATTTTGACATTTTATCTTGCGTCCAACAAATTTTTTTCAAGTCCCTGGCATTGTCTTTAGAAGTCAATGTTGTTCGGCTGGAGACCCGACCCTGCAAGAAAAGTTAATTCTTCTTAACCACCCACATCTGAAGGGGTGGCTTAGAAGCAATGAGTCTAAGTGCAGCATCTGAGAATTTTGGCTTTGAAGCCCTAGCAAATAGTTCCGCAGAAGGTGAATAGTACTTAGATGAATATGCAGAAAAGTTCTTTGATTTGTGAACATAACGGTTCAAAGAAATATGCTCATATTCACGAGCCTGATGATAGTTTCCCTGCAAACATTAGCGTTAGGGTGACCATCTGAGGTCCTCTGTCTGTATGAAGACTTTGGGCCATATGAAGCCTTTGGTCTGGGGTTTGTCTTCTTCCCTGGTGGTGTAAAGATGACATTCACTAGAAGCTCCTCAAGACGACTTTTAGGTACCAATATCTTCTTCATAGGGGACCTATAACTACGGTTAGTACCAATAAACCTGGCAAACACTTCACCATTCTGATTTTTTAACAGCTTATAGTTGGGGTCAAATGACTCATCAATGATGATAGCGTTAGCATAATTAGAGTCAGACAATGTGGATGGATCCACTGAAGGGCCCTTTGCAGCAACCCATGTGGTTTTGGGGTACTGCTCAGACTTCCAGTAGGACCCATCAACATTCATTTTCCTCTCAAAACCAACACCCTCTTTCCTAGGGTTTCGGTTCAGTATCTGCTTCTTGAGGACATCACATAGAGCCTGATGCCCTTTGAGGCTTTTGTACATGCCAATTTCAAGAAATGTCTTCAACCTAGCATTCTCATCAGCAATAGTAGTGGCATCCTCAGAAGAGTGGTTAGTTACCACATCAAGAGTTGAAGATATTGCTATTTCAAGAAGCATTTGAACATTCAGCAGAGGAAGTAGCATTATCATGCTCAAGACATTTTAAGAAAGGTGGCACAAACTCTTTCTGAGCGGTACTGATCTGTTGAGTGAGTAGTGAATCGTTTTCTATTCAAAGATCATCATGAGACACTCTCAACTTTTCTAGATCTTGCTTCCTTTGAAGATAATCATAGGAAAGCTTCTCATGATCAGTTGAGAGGGTTTCATGATGACTTTGAAGTTCCTCATACTTAACTTAAAGATTTTTTATGTCTTCGATTAAGGACTCAGTATGATTCATTTGCTCATCCAACAGGTCATCGCTTTTGTCTAATAGTTTTTGAATCTTTTCCATAGCAGTTTGTTGCTCAGTTGCAATTTTAGCAGGTGTCTTATAGCTGGATTGGATTCACATTCAGAGTCATCTTCACTAGAGCTCTGAAAGTAGGCATCGCGCGAGTTTACCTTTGCGCCTCTTGCCATGAAGCAGTAGGTAGGAGGAGAGTCATCATCATCATTTGCTTCAGTGTCCGCGATGTGACCATTGTCTTCAGTGCTGAAGATAGACTTGGAGAAGAATGCCGAAACTAGAGCCAGGCTTGAAACACCTGAATCAGACTCCTCCTCCGACTCCACCTCCGCCTCCTCTGAAGAAGACTCCTCCTCTAAATCCATTTCCTTGCCAATTAATGCACGAACTTTTCCAGATGAGCTTTTGATGCGAAGCATCCTATGGTCATCCCCATGGACCTAACATTGTCTCACCAAGTGCCAAGAGGACCGATGACACGAGCATGAGCTAGAGCTCTCAAGACCGAGGTGACATCTCTCCTTAGTGATATTCCGCATGACCCACTCGAGGCATGGCTACTACCTAAGCCCGGAATGTTATGCATGATCAGGTATCAAGAGGACCATCTCGGAGATGCATACGAAGACGAACAAGTCCCCAAGTTCATGGATGAAGAGAACCAACGGAAGGGACCGAGAGCAGCTCTTAGGACCCGAACATCCGGCCATGACCCCGAACATCCGGCCCTTGGAAGTTTCACCAGTAGCCGCCCAGCCGACGAGCTATAGGACCCAGACATCCGGCCCAGGCCCCGGACATCCGTCCCGACGCGAGCCCGGACATCCCGCCCCAGTCCAGAAATCCAACATCCTTCACATAACCTCACCATAGCCGGCCCCCGCCAGCCCAGACATTCGGCTCAGGCCCTGAACACCGGGCCCGACATGAGCCGCCGAACATCCGGACTCCAGCCCGAAAATCAGGACCGCGCCTATCCAGAGAGCACAGAAACTAGACCCTGCTAGCCCGGGCATCCGCCCCCTTGCCCTAGACATCCGGCACCTCATGAAGGCCCGAACATCCGGAATCCCCCTGTCTGCGCACAGTGAAGGGGCCGAAGCCCGTGTACCCCTTCGCCCCTTAGACTATATATACTCCACTTCCACCTATGTTTTAGGGTTAGCATTGATTTAGCTCATATAAGATATAGAGCTTTGCTCATCCACTTGATACCTACTCCATTGGAGGCCAAGCCCTCCATATAGGAGAAGATCCCCCAAGTAGATTCAAGACCTCCTCTTGGAGAAGAACTAGTTACTTCTATCCTTTCTTTGTCGTCTTTGGATCTTTGTGACCTCTTTGTGTTCATGGATCTAGCATATGTGTGATGGATCAAGTCAATTTGAGTGTTTACTCTAGTTTTTCCCATGTGTTCTTTGCGTGTTCGTCGTGTTCTTCGGGAATCCCCTCCAAATCGTGAAAGATCGGCCCCTAGAGTTCCGCCCTACATCAACTTTTCTTGTGAGCCAAAACTTTGAAGAAGACTTTGAGGATTTCTTCTTCTTCTTATTTTCGTTAGGGTCATATTCCTTGCTCTTATTCTTTTCCTTGGATTCTTTTTCCCATTGAGGGCATTCAGATATGTAATGGCCTGGCTTCTTGCATTTGTGGTAGGTTCTCTTCTTGTAGTCACGAGTGGAAGCCACAACGTTCTTCGAGATGGATTTTTAAGACTTTCCGAAGGGGTTTTCTTGGAGAACTTTTGGAACTTACTCACAAGCATTGCGAGCTCTTCGCCAAAGTCTTCAGGGCCACTTGAGCTGTAGTTAGAGTCTTCAGATGAAGATACGGCCTTCACATTCAAAGAACGGGATCGCCCATAGTTAGGGCCATAGATCTGTCTCTTCTCAGATAGCTGGGATTCATGAGTATCGAGCCTCTCAAGTATATTAGACGGGTCAAGTTCCTTGAAATCTGGACGTTCTTGGATCATCAGTGATATGTGTCAAATGAGCTGTCAACTGATCTCAATAGCTTCTTCACAACTTCATGCTTGGTGATTTCAGTGGCACCAAGTGCACGAAGCTCATTGGTGATATCAGTAAGACGGTTGAAGGTGAGCTGGACATTCTCATTGTCAAGCCTCTTGAACCGGTTGAAGATATTGCGAAGACCATTGATTCATGAGTCTCTCTGAGTAGAGACGCCTTCATTGACCTTGGAGAGCCACTCCCAGACTAGCTTCACAGACTCTAGAGCACTCACACGATCATACCGCCCGTTGGTCAAATGACCACAGATGATGTTCTTGGCGGTCGAGTCTAGTTGCATGAACCTCTTCACGTCAGCAGCGGTGACACCTTCACTGACTTTAGGTACTCCAGTCCCGATGACATACCAGAGGTCATTGTCAATGGCTTAAAGATGCATGTGCATCTTATTCTTCCTGTAGGGGTAATCAGTGGCATCAAAGACAGAGCACACAGCGGAGACCTTGATTATCCCTGTAGTCGATATAGATAAAACTCTAGGTGGTTAAACCGAATCACACAGAACAAGGGGCACCTTGCTCTGATACCAATTGAAAGTGCTAGTTATCGACTAGAGGGGGGTGAATAGGCGATTTTTATGCAAGTCTTCAAGACAAGCAATGTCTTTGAAGACATGCAGTTAAATCAATAACTAAATAGGATACAACGGAAGATAAACTACACTAGCCATGCAATAGTGTCAAAGTACAGTACATGCGATGCATGAAGACAAGTAGCAGATAGGTAGACCAGATCAGAATTGGAAGGCAGTATGAAGCCAAATATGCAATCAGAGTGAATGTCTTCGAACAGGACAAGCAAACAATGACTTCACAAAGCTAAACTGTAAGTAAAGGAGTGAAGTGATAGAACCAGTTGCTTGATGAAGACAAGGATTTGATAGACCAGTTTCAGTTGCCGTGACAACTATATGTCTAGTTAGGGATGTTGAGATTGAACTTAGAAGACCACGTCTTCACCTTATTCCCCTTGAGCTAAGACCCGCATATCTTGCTCAATCACTCGGGAAAGTCTTCATGGTAGACTTCCAAACCTTCACAGACTTCATTCAACGTCAATCCACAATGACTCTTGGATGCTCAAAACACGATGCCTAACCGATTGGAAGATCACAGTCTTCAAGTGTAATAAGTCTTCGGTTCACACGGAATAGAAAGATTCCAGTGATACCAAACACTCTTTGGGCTATGGGTGTTTTGGGTTTGTCCTTGCAAGGATTCTCTCTCAAAGGCTTCGGATGTGGGTTGCTCTCAAACGACAAAAGTTGTGCACCAACTCGGAGCGGCCACCATTTTATGGTGGAGGGGGGTTGATAAGTCCATTTTACATCACACTTTTATATTGATATTTATTGCATTATGGGCTGTTATGACACATTATATCACAATACTTATGCCTATTCTCTCTTATTTTATAAGGTTTACATGAAGAGGGAGAATACCGACAGCTGGAATTCTAGACTGGAAAAGGAGACAATATTAGAGACCTATTCTACACAACTCCAAAAGTCCTGAAACTTCACGGACAATGTTTTTGGAATATATAAAAATATTGGGCGAATAAAATACCAAAGGGGGCCACCAGCTAGCCAGAAGGGCGGAGGGCGCGCCCTACCCCTGGGCGTGCCCCCGTCCTTGTGGGCCCCCTGGCAGGCCTCCGACGCCCATCTTCTGCTATATTATGTATTTTGACCTGGAAAAAATAAGAAGGAAACATTTAGGACGAAGCACCATCGTCTCGAGGTGGAACCTGGGAAGAACCAATCTAGGGCTTCGGCGGAGCTGTTCTCCTGGGGAAACTTCCCTCCAGGAGGGGGAAATCAAAGCCATCGTCATCACCAACGATCCTCTCATCGAGAGGGGGTCAATCTCCATCAACATCTTCACCAGCACCATCTCCTCTCCAAACCCTAGTTCATCTCTTGTATCCAATCTCTGTCTCAAAACCTTAGAGTGGTACCCGTGGGTTGCTAGTAGTGTTGATTACTCCTTGTAGTTGATGCTAGTTAGTTTATTCGGTGGAAGATTATATTTTTAGCTCCTTAATGATGAATAATACTCCTCTGATCTTGATTATGAATATGTTTTGTGAGTAGTTATGTTTGTTCCCGAGGACAAGGGAGAAGTCTTGTTATAAGTAATCATGTGAATTTGGTATTCATTTGATATTTTGATGAGATGTATGTTGTCTTTCCTCTAGTGATGTTATGTGAACATCGACTACATGACACTTCACCATTATTTGGGCCTAGGGGAAGGCATTGGGGAGTAATAAGTAGATGATGGGTTGCTAGAGTGACAGAAACTTAAACCATAGTTTATGCGTTGCTTCGTAAGGGGCTGATTTGGATCCACATGTTTCATGCTATGGTTAGGTTTACCTTAATTCTTCTTTCGTAGTTGTGGATGCTTGCAAGAGGGGTTAATCATAAGTGGGAGGCTTGTCCAAGGAAGGGCAGTACCCAAGCACCGGGCTACCCACATATCAAATTATGAAAGTAACGAACGTGAATCATAAGAGCATGATGAAAACTAACTTGACAACAATTCCCATGTGTCCTCGGGAGCGCTTTGCTTTATATAAGAGTTCGTCCAGGCTTATCCTTTGCTACAAAAAGGATTGGGCCACCTTGATGCACCTTGTTTAATTTTATTACTTGTTACCTGTTACGATTTATCTTATCACAAAACTATGTGTTACCAATAATTTCAGTGCTTGCAGAGAATACCTTGCTGAAAACCGCTTGTCATTTCCTTCTGCTCCTCGTTGGGCTCGACACTCTTACTTATCGAAAGGACTACGATAGATCCCCTATACTTGTGGGTCATCAAGACTCTTTTCTGGCGCCGTTGCCGGGGAGTGAAGCGCCTTTGGTAAGTGGAATTTGGTAAGAAAAGATTTATATAGTGTGCTGAAATTTACTGTCACTTGTTACTATGGAAAATAATCCTTTGAAGGGCTTGTTCGGGGTATGTTCATCTCGACCAGAAGAGTAAAGAGTTTCTCCTCAACCTACTGCACCTACTGAAAATATTTCTTATGAAATTCCTTCGGGTATGATAGAGAAACTGCTAGCTAATCCTTATGCAGGAGACGGAACACTACATCCCGATATGCACCTAATCTATGTGGATGAAGATTGTGGATTATTTAAGCTTGCAGGTATGCCCGAGGATGTTGTCAAGAAGAAGGTCTTCCCTTTATCTTTGAAGGGAAAGGCATTGACATGGTGTAACATCCCAATTTTCAATTTGGATGTTAATCATTAGGTCATCATATGCATCCATGACTTATGCATCTTGAACTTGATTTATTTGGTCATTTTGATCCTAGAGACCTTAAGCAACTCAACGACCATTTGAGAGAGTTGGAGGTTTTCACAAAAATCCATTTTCGAATTTACAAAGTCTGGCATTTTGGATCAAAGTGAATTTTTATTTGAAATTATTTTTCCAATTATTTCTAAATAAAATAAAATAATGAGAGAATATGATATGACTTCTTCAAAACAGCGAGGAAATAATGGAAATTCCATTTTGAATAAAAATATATTTTATTTGAGATTTTATTCGGTTAAATTAGGGAAAAAATACATTTTTTAAATTTGCATTTAGCCCAGAAAAATGTTCACTTGGTCCTAAATATTAGGAGAGGATGGTGAAAATTATTTCTAGAATTTTAGGATTTTTATTTTATTTTATTTGGAATTTTTCTTCGCGGTGAAATTTATTTTAAAAAAATTCTGGACCGAACTAGGCCGAAGGCCCAGCCGGCCCGGCAACGCCGCTGCCTCCCCAGCGCGTGGCCGAGCTGGACTCCCACCGGAGTCTGAGCCGCCTACGCCGTCGCCCGACCCCCTCCCCAAGTCTGCGCCCCGACCCCTTTTAAAGCCGCCGCCACCCCGGCCCCTCCTCTCGTCAGCCCCGTCGCCACGACCCGCCTCCCGCCGAGCCACGCCGCTCACCGACGCCGCCTTGCCGCGCCGCTCGCCGCCACCGCTCGCTGCCGCGCCGCAAGCCGCCGCCGCCGCCCTGCTCTGCCGGTCCCACGCCGGAGCACCGCCGCCCGATCCTCGCCGCCGCCGGTTTTCTTCGCGCGAACCGGTATAACCGCCAAAAACCTGCCCCGTTTTTTAGTTTCGGTTTTTACTTTTAGATTGGTTTATTTTATTAGGTTAGTTTAATTAGCGAATGTTCGTTCATTTAGATCTGTTAGTGAACGTTTTCATTCATTAGTTTCTGTTAGCGAACGTTCGTTCGTTAGATTATTCTTTTTTGTTTTATTTTTCGGCCAGGGACCTATCCACAATTGGTTTTCTTACAAATTAGTCCCTGATTTTTAAACCCTCACTACTTTTTGCTCGTTTATCCAAATCCAACGAAACCAACTCCAAATTCTTTGTCTTGACCCCCTCTGTTCAGATAAACAACTTGACCATGTTTTTGGAAATTTAAAATTTGGTTTCAAACAGATTTGGATTTGAAATTCTTTTGATCGTAGTTTGTGTTTTATAGCTCCGATTTGATTGATTCTTTTTGCAAATTGAAGCTGTTCACTTGAACTTTCAGTTTAGATATTTTATTTGGATCTTAACCTTGCATCTTATGCTTGAGTGCTTATGTATGCTATTGTTTGTTTATGATAGAATACCCGGAGTGCAAAGCTTGCTACTACGAATTTCTAGGGTTTTCCGATCGTCAGCATGGCAAGTAACACATTGATCATATCCCTTTATTACCCAGTTTTATGCATTAATTTCAAACCTCAAACATTGCATGAGTAGGTTTTGGTAACAAGTGGGTGTGGGAAGTAGTTGTTGAGGTAGGAACATATTGTCTTTTATCAAACCCCGGGTATTATACGTTATGCTCATACTGCTTTGCTATGCTCGTAGACGTGGATTGGTATGTGAGATTCATGAAAGATGTGAGAGTTATATTTAACTAAGGGAAACTTAAGGTGGCTACTTTAATACAAATCTGGGTGGATTGGTTGTGGGCACCTGAGGAATCTAGTGCTGTCCTAGGAGATCCCGGGGTACCCGTGTGATCATCCTATGGAATGCCACCCAGGCTCAAAGGGGTCATAAGATTATTCATGCTAGAAACTTTCGTGTGCAGCCACATGCCATTATGGGCTCTGGCAAAGTTGAGTAAGTTGTGGGAAACCTTTCCATGATGGGCTAGGAGATGTAGGGGAATTGTAGGTGTACCGGCCTATCTATCGGTGATGGAGACTGTTGGGTTCGTAGTAATTTCAAAAAATTTCCTATGCACACGCAAGATCATGGTGATGCATAGCAACGAGAGGGGGAGAGTGTGATCTAAGTACCCTTGTAGATCGACAATGGAAGCATTAACTTGGTTGATGTAGTCGTACGTCTTCACGGTCTGACCGATCAAGCACCGAAACTACGGCACCTCCGAGTTCTAGCACACGTTCAGCTCGATGACGATCCCCGGACTCTGATCCAGCAAAGTGTCGGGGAAGAGTTCCGTCAGCACGACGGCGTGGTGACGATCTTGATGTACTACTGTTGCAAGGCTTCGCCTAAGCACTGCTACAATATTATCGAGGACTATGGTGGAAGGGGGCACCGCACACGGCTAAGAATATGATCACGTGGATCAACTTGTGTCTCTAGGGGGTGCCCCTGCCTCCGTATATAAAGGTTCAAGGGATGGGGGCTGGCCGGCCAGGAGAGGCGCGCCAGGAGGAGTCCTACTCCCTCTGGGAGTAGGACTCCCCCCTTTCCTAGTTGGAATAGGATTCGTGGGGTGGGAAAAGAGAGAGAGAGAAGGAGGGGGGCGCCGGCCCCCTCTCTCCTTGTCCTATTCGGACTAGGGATGGAGGGGCGCACGGCCCAGCCCTGGCCGCCTCTACTCTTCTTCCACTAAGGCCCACTAAGGCCCATATACCTCCCGGGGGGTTCCGGTAACCTCCCAGTACTCGAGTAAAATCCTGATTTCACCCGGAACACTTCCGATATCCAAACATAGGCTTCCAATATATCAATCTTTATGTCTCGACCATTTCGAGACTCCTTGTCATGTCCGTGATCACATCCGGGACTCCAAACAACCTTCGGTACATCAAAATGCATAAACTCATAATATAACTGTCATCGTAACCTTAAGCGTGCGGACCCTACGGGTTCGAGAACAATGTAGACATGACCGAGACACGTCTCCGGTCAATAACCAATAGCGGAACCTGGATGCTCATATTGGCTCCTACATATTCTACGAAGATCTTTTATCGGTCAGACCGCATAACAACATACGTTGTTCCCTTTGTCATCGGTATGTTACTTGCCCGAGATTCGATCGTCGGTATCGCATACCTAGTTCAATCTCGTTACCGGCAAGTCTCTTTACTCGTTCTGTAATACATCATCCCGCAACTAACTCATTAGTTGCAATGCTTGCAAGGCTTAAGTGATGTGCATTACCGAGAGGGCCCAGAGATACCTCTCCGACAATCAGAGTGACAAATCCTAATCTCTAAATACGCCAACCCAACATGTACCTTTGGAGACACCTGTGGAGCTCCTTTATAATCACCCAGTTACATTGTGACGTTTGGTAGCACACAAAGTGTTCCTCTGGCAAACGGGAGTTGCATAATCTCATAGTCATAGGAACATGTATAAGTTATGAAGAAAGCAATAGCAACATACTAAACGATCGGGTGCTAAGCTAATGGAATGGGTCATGTCAATCAGATCATTCAACTAATGATGTGATCCCGTTAATCAAATAACAACTCTTTGTCCATGGTTAGGAAACATAACCATCTTTGATTAACGAGCTAGTCAAGTAGAGGCATACTAGTGACACTCTGTTTGTCTATGTATTCACACATGTATTATGTTTCCGGTTAATACAATTATAGCATGAATAATAAACTTTTATCATGATATAAGGAAATAAATAATAACTTTATTATTGCCTCTAGGGCATATTTCCTTCAGTCTCCCACTTGCACTAGAGTCAATAATCTAGATTACATAGTAATGATTCTAACACCCATGGAGCCTTGGTGCTGATCATGTTTTGCTCGTGGAAGAGGCTTAGTCAACGGGTCTGCAACATTCAGATCCGTATGTATCTTGCAAATCTCTATGTCTCCCACCTGGACTAGATCCCGGATGGAATTGAAGCGTCTCTTGATGTGCTTGGTTCTCTTGTGAAATCTGGATTCCTCCGCCAAGGCAATTGCACCAGTATTGTCACAAAAGATTTTCATTGGACCTGATGCACTAGGTATGACACCTAGATCGGATATGAACTCCTTCATCCAGACTCCTTCATGCGCTGCTTCCGAAGCAGCTATGTATTCCGCTTCACACATAGATCCCGCCATGACGCTCTCTTTAGAACTGCACCAACTGACAGCTCCACCGTTTGATGTAAACACGTATCCGGTTTGCGATTTAGAATCGTCCGGATCAGTGTCAAAGCTTGCATCAACGTAACCGTTTACGATTAGCTCTTTGTCACCTCCATATACAAGAAACATATCCTTAGTCCTTTTCAGGTACTTCAGGATGTTCTTGACCGCTGTCCAGTGATCCACTCCTAGATTACTTTGGTACCTCCCTGCTAGACTTATAGCAAGGCACACATCAGGTCTGGTACACAGCATTGCATACATGATAGAGCCTATGGCTGAAGCATAGGGAACATCTTTCATTTTCTCTCTATCTTCTGCAGTGGTCGGGCATTGAGTCTGACTCAACTTCACACCTTGTAACACAGGCAAGAACCCTTTCTTTGCTTGATCCATTTTGAACTTCTTCAAAATCTTGTCAAGGTATGTGCTTTGTGAAAGTCCAATTAAACGTCTTGATCTATCTCTATAGATCTTTATGCCTAATATGTAAGCAGCTTCACCGAGGTCTTTCATTGAAAAACTCTTATTCAAGTATCCCTTTATGCTATCCAGAAATTCTATATCATTTCCGATCAGTAATATGTCATCCATATAATATCAGAAATGCTACAGAGCTCCCACTCACTTTCTTGTAAATACAGGCTTCTCCAAAAGTCTGTATAAAACCAAATGCTTTGATCACACTATCAAAGCGTTTATTCCAACTCCGAGAGGCTTGCACCAGTTCATAAATGGATCGCTGGAGCTTGCACACTTTGTTAGCTCCCTTTGGATCGACAAAACCTTTCGGTTGCATCATATACAACTCTTCTTCCAGAAATCCATTCAGGAATGCACTTTTGACATCCATCTGCCAAATTTCATAATCATAAAATGCGGCAATTGCTAACATGATTCGGACAGACTTAAGCATCGCTACGGGTGAGAAGGTCTCATCGTAGTCAACCCCTTGAACTTGCCGAAACCCTTTTGCGACAAGTCGAGCTTTGTAGACAGTAATATTATCGTCGGCGTCAGTCTTCTTCTTGAAGATCCATTTATTCTCAATTGCTTGCCGATCATTGGGCAAGTTAACCAAAGTCCACACTTTGTTCTCATACATGGATCCCATCTCAGATTTCATGGCTTCAAGCCATTTTGCAGAATCTGGGCTCACCATCGCTTCTTCATAGTTCGTAGGTTCATCATGATCTAGTAGCATGACTTCCAGAACTGGATTACCGTACCACTCTGGCGTGGATCTCACTCTAGTTGATCTACGAGGTTCAGTAGTATCTTGTTCTGAAGTTTCATGATCATTATCATTAGCTTCCTCACTAATTGGTGTAGGTGTCACAGAAACAGTTTTCTGTGATGCACTACTTTCCAATAAGGGAGCAGGTACAGTTACCTCGTCAAGTTCTACTTTCCTCCCACTCACTTCTTTCGAGAGAAACTCCTTCTCTAGAAAGTTTCCGAACTTAGCAACAAAAGTCTTGCCTTCGGATCTATGATAGAAGGTGTATCCAATAGTCTCCTTTGGATATCCTATGAAGACACATTTCTCCGATTTGGGTTCGAGCTTATCAGGTTGAAGCTTTTTCACATAAGCATCGTAGCCCCAAACTTTCAGAAACGACAACTTTGGTTTCTTGCCAAACCATAGTTCATAAGGCGTCGTCTCAACGGATTTTGATGGTGCCCTATTTAACGTGAATGCGGCCGTCTCCAAAGCATAACCCCATAACGATAGCGGTAAATCAGTAAGAGACATCATAGATCGCACCATATCTAGTAAAGTACGATTACGACGTTCGGACACACCATTACGCTGTGGTGTTCCGGGTGGCGTGAGTTGCGAAACTATTCCGCATTGTTTCAAATGTACACCAAACTCGTAACTCAAATATTCTCCTCCACGATCAGATCGTAGAAACTTTATTTTCTTGTTACGATGATTTTCAACTTCACTCTGAAATTCTTTGAACTTTTCAAACGTTTCAGACTTATGTTTCATTAAGTAGATATACCCATATCTGCTTAAGTCATCTGTGAAGGTGAGAAAATAATGATATCCGCCACAAGCCTCAATATTCATCGGACCACATACATCTGTATGTATGATTTCCAACAAATCTGTTGCTCTCTCCATAGTACTGGAGAACGGCGTTTTAGTCATCTTGCCCATGAGGCACGGTTCGCAAGTACCAAGTGATTCATAATCAAGTGGTTCCAAAAGTCCATCAGTATGGAGTTTCTTCATGCGCTTTACACCGATATGACCTAAACGGCAGTGCCACAAATAGGTTGCACTATCATTATCAACTCTGCATCTTTTGGCTTCAACATTATGAATATGTGTGTTACTACTATCGAGATTCAATAAGAATAGACCACTCTTCAAGGGTGCATGACCATAAAAGATATTACTCATATAAATAGAACAACCATTATTCTCTGATTTAAATGAATAACCGTCTCGCATCAAACAAGATCCAGATATAATGTTCATGCTTAACGCTGGCACCAAATAACAATTATTTAGGTCTAATATTAATCCCGAAGGTAGATGTAGAGGTAGCGTGCCGACTGCGATCACATCGACTTTGGAACCGTTTCCCACGCGCATCGTCACCTCATCCTTAGCTAATCTTCGCTTAATCCGTAGTCCCTGTTTCGAGTTGCAAATATTAGCAACAGAACCAGTATCAAATACCCAGGTGCTACTGCGAGCATTAGTAAGGTACACATCAATAACATGTATATCACATATACCTTTGTTCACCTTGTCATCCTTTTTATCCGCCAAATACTTGGGGCAGTTCCGCTTCCAGTGACCAGTCTGCTTGCAGTAGAAGCACTCAGTTTCAGGCTTAGGTCCAGACTTGGGTTTCTTCTCTTGAGCAGCAACTTGCTTGCTGTTCTTCTTGAAGTTCCCTTTCTTCTTCCCTTTGCCCTTTTTCTTGAAACTAGTGGTCTTGTTGACCATCAACACTTGATGCTCCTTTTTGATTTCTACCTCCGCAACTTTCAGCATTGCGAAGAGCTCGGGAATAGTCTTATTCATCCCTTGCATATTATAGTTCATCACGAAGCTCTTGTAGCTTGGTGGCAGTGATTGGAGAATTCTGTCAATGACGCAATCATCTGGAAGACTAACTCCCATTTGATTCAAGTGATTATTATACCCAGACATTTTGAGTATATGCTCACTGACAGAACTGTTCTCCTCCATCTTGCAGCTATAGAACTTATTGGAGACTTCATATCTCTCAATCCGGACATTTGCTTGAAATATTAACTTCAACTCCTGGAACATCTCATATGCTCCATGACGTTCAAAACGTTGCTGAAGTCCCGGTTCTAAGCCGTAAAGCATGGCACACTGAACTATCGAGTAGTCATCAGCTTTGCTCTGCCAGACGTTCACAACATCTGGTGTTGCTCCAGCAGCAGGCCTGGCACCCAGTGGTGCTTCCAGGACTTAATTCTTCTGTGCAGCAATGAGGATAATCCTCAAGTTACGGACCCAGTCCGTGTAATTGCTACCATCATCTTTCAACTTTGCTTTCTCAAGGAACGCATTAAAATTCAACGGAACAACAGCACGGGCCATTTATCTACAATCATACATAAACAAGCAAGATACTATCAGGTACTAAGTTCATGATAAATTTAGGTTCAATTAATCATATTACTTAAAGAACTCCCACTTAGATAGACATCCCTCTAATCCTCTAAGTGATTACGTGATCCAAATCAACTAAACCATGTCCGATCATCATGTGAGATGGAGTAGTTTCATTGGTGAACATCACTATGTTGATCATATCTACTATATGATTCACGCTCGACCTTTCGGTCTCCGTGTTCTGAGGCCATATCTGTATATGCTTGGCTCGTCAAGTATAACCTGAGTATTCCGCGTGTGCAACTGTTTTGCACCCGTTGTATTTGAACGTCGAGCCTATCACACCCGATCATCACGTGGTGTCTCAGCACGAAGAACTTTCGCAACGGTGCATACTCAGGGAGAACACTTCTTGATAATTTAGTGAGAGATCATCTTATAATGCTACCATCAATCAAAGCAAGATAAGATGCATAAAAGATAAACATCACATGCAATCAATATAAGTGATATGATATGGCCATCATCATCTTGTGCTTGTGATATCCATCTCCGAAGCACCGTCATGATCACCATTGTCACCGGCGCGACACCTTGATCTCCATCGTAGCATCGTTGTCGTCTCGCCAATCTTATGCTTCCACGACTATCGCTACCGCTTAGTGATAAAGTAAAGCATTACAGCGCGATTGCATTGCATACAATAAAGCGACAACCATATGGCTCCTGCCAGTTGCCGATAACTTGGTTACAAAACATGATCATCTCGTACAATAAAATTTAGCATCATGTCTTGACCATATCACATCACAACATGCCCTGCAAAAACAAGTTAGACGTCCTCTACTTTGTTGTTGCATGTTTTACGTGGCTGCTACGGGCTTAAGTAAGAACCAATCTTGCCTACGCATCAAAACCACAACGATAGTTTGTCAAGTTGGTGCTGTTTTAACCTTCACAAGGACCGGGCGTAGCCACACTTGGTTCAACTAAAGTTGGAGAAACTGTCACCCGCAAGCCACCTATGTGCAAAGCACGTCGGGAGAACCGGTCTCACATAAGCGTACGCGTAATGTCGGTCCGGGCCGCTTCGTCCAACAATACCGCCAAACCAAAGTATGACATGCTGGTAAGCAGTATGACTTATATCGCCCACAACTCACTTGTGTTCTACTCGTGCATATAACATCAACATATAAAAGCTAGGCTCTGATACCACTGTTGGGTTTCGTAGTAATTTCAAAAAATTTCCTACGCACACGCAAGATCATGGTGATTCATAGCAACAAGAGGGGGAGAGTGTGATCTATGTACCCTTGTAGATCGACAACGGAAGCGTTAACTTGGTTGATGTAGTCGTACGTCTTCACGGTCCAACCGATCAAGCACCGAAACTACGGCACCTCCGAGTTCTAGCACACGTTCAGCTTGATGACGATCCCCGGACTCTGATCCAGCAAAGTGTCGGGGAAGAGTTCCATCAGCACGACGGCGTGGTGACGATCTTGATGTACTACTGTTGCAAGGCTTCGCCTAAGCACTGCTACAATATTATCGAGGACTATGGTGGAAGGGGGCACCACACACGGCTAAGAATATGATCACGTGGATCAACTTGTGTCTCTAGGGGGTGCCCCTGCCTCCGTATATAAAGGTTCAAGGGATGGGGGCTGGCCGGCCAGGAGAGGCGCGCCAGGAGGAGTCCTACTCCCTCTGGGAGTAGGACTCCCCCCTTTCCTAGTTGGAATAGGATTCGTGGGGTGGGAAAAGAGAGAGAGAGAAGGAGGGGGGAGCCAGCCCCCTCTCTCCTTGTCCTATTCGGACTAGGGATGGAGGGGCGCACGGCCCAGCCCTGGCCGCCTCTACTCTTCTTCCACTAAGGCCCACTAAGGCCCATATACCTCCCGGGGGGTTCCGGTAACCTCCCGGTACTCGAGTAAAATCCTGATTTCACCCGGAACACTTCCGATATCCAAACATAGGCTTCCAATATATCAATCTTTATGTCTCGACCATTTCGAGACTCCTTGTCATGTCCGTGATCACATCCGGGACTCCAAACAACCTTCGGTACATCAAAATGCATAAACTCATAATATAACTGTCATCGTAACCTTAAGCGTGCGGACCCTACGGGTTCGAGAACAATGTAGACATGACCGAGACACGTCTCCGGTCAATAACCAATAGCGGAACCTGGATGCTCATATTGGCTCCTACATATTCTACGAAGATCTTTTATCGGTCAGACCGCATAACAACATACGTTGTTCCCTTTGTCATCGGTATGTTACTTGCCCGAGATTCGATCGTCGGTATCGCATACCTAGTTCAATCTCGTTACCGGCAAGTCTCTTTACTCGTTCTGTAATACATCATCCCGCAACTAACTCATTAGTTGCAATGCTTGCAAGGCTTAAGTGATGTGCATTACCGAGAGGGCCCAGAGATACCTCTCCGACAATCAGAGTGACAAATCCTAATCTCTAAATACGCCAACCCAACATGTACCTTTGGAGACACCTGTGGAGCTCCTTTATAATCACCCAGTTACGTTGTGACGTTTGGTAGCACACAAAGTGTTCCTCTGGCAAACGGGAGTTGCATAATCTCATAGTCATAGGAACATGTATAAGTTATGAAGAAAGCAATAGCAACATACTAAACAATCGGGTGCTAAGCTAATGGAATGGGTCATGTCAATCAGATCATTCAACTAATGATGTGATCCCGTTAATCAAATAACAACTCTTTGTCCATGGTTAGGAAACATAACCATCTTTGATTAATGAGCTAGTCAAGTAGAGGCATACTAGTGACACTCTGTTTGTCTATGTATTCACACATGTATTATGTTTCCGGTTAATACAATTCTAGCATGAATAATAAACTTTTATCATGATATAAGGAAGCCCCCTTGCTGAGGATACCCTTGAGGCCCCGACAAGTCTCCTTGCCGAAAACGCTCGCAAGGCCCCGGCAAGACTCTTGCCGAGGGCGCTCACAAGACCCCGGCAAGACCCTTGCCGGGAATATACGCGGGACCACGACAAGACCTTGCCGCCCCATCACCGCTCCAGCTCAGCGGCCAACCCACCAACTGATACTAGTACCCACGTGGCAGTACGTGGATGCTAATCCAGCTAGTCAAGCACCTGCGTGGTGGCATGCAGATCTTTGTGAAGACCCTACCACCACGCCATCTCAGCAGCCTGCCAGCTTACGTGGCGCTACATGCCTCGTTGGCCTGAACGCGTGTCGGAGCGAGGCAGAGCGGCGAGGGACGAGACGGGCCTCGTTGCTGTCCCCAATAAAGCAACGGGACACCTAAGGAGTGCATTTAATGCGCCTTGTCCCATAATGACAGGCGATAAGCTTGTACACTGTATACATTTCCACCTCCTGTGTGCAACCGTGGTGACCTGATACGTCTCCAACGTATCTATAATTTTTGATTGCTCCATGCTATATTATCTACTATTTTGGACATTATTGGGCTTTATTATCCACTTTTATATTATTTTTGGGACTAACTATTAACCGGAGGCCCAGCCCAGAATTGCTGTTTTTTGCCTGTTTTAGGGTTTCGAAGAAAAGGAATATCAAACGGAGTCCAAACGGAATGAAACCTTCGGGAACTTTAGCGCTCACGAGAACTGCTTTAATTTTTATTTGGAGAGTGCTATTTAGTTAATTCTTTTTGAAGATGATTAATAGATAAATTCCTCACGTACATAAATTTATTTTAGAATTTTTGGGGTTCCAGATCTTGCCCTAGCTACAGATTACTACAGACTGTTCTGTTTTTGACAGATTCTGTTTTTCGTGTGTTGTTTGCATATTTTGATGAATCTATGGCTTGTAAAATAGTTTATAAACCATAGAGAAGTTGTAATACAGTAGGTATAACACCCATATAAATAAATAATGAGTTAATTACAGTACCTTGAAGTGGTCTTTTATTTTCTTTCGCTAACGGAGCTCACGAGATTTTCTACTTTAAGTTTTGTGTTGTGAAGTTTTCCAGTTTTGGGTAAAGATTTGATGAATTATGGAACAAGGAGTGGCAAGAGCCTAAGCTTGGGGATGCCCATGGCACCCCAATATATTCTAAGGACACCTAAAAGCCAAAGCTTGGGGATGCCCCGGAAGGCACCCCCTCTTTCGTCTACTTCTATCGGTAACTTTACTTGGAGCTATATTTTTATTCACCACATGATATGTGTTTTGCTTGGAGCGTCTTGTATTATTTGAGTCTTTATTTGTTAGTTTACCACAATCATCCTTTCTGTACACACCTTTTGAGAGAGCCATATATGATTTGGAATTTGTTAGAATACTCTATGTGCTTCACTTATATCTTTTGAGTTATATAATTTTGCTCTAGTGCTTCACTTATATCTTTTAGAGCACGGTGGTGGATTTGTTTTATATAAACTATTGATCTCTCATGCTTCACTTAGATTATTTCGAGAGTCTTAATAGCATGGTAATTTGCTTAAAATCCTAATATAATTGGTATGCAAGATTAATAATAAAACTTTCTTATGAGTGTTTTGAATACTATGATAAGTTTGATACTTGATAATTGTTTTGAGATATGGATATGGTGATATTAAAGTCATGCTAGTTGAGTAGTTGTGAATTTGAGAAATACTTGCGTTGAAGTTTGTGATTCCCGTAGCATGCACGTATGGTGAACCGTCATGTGATGAAGTCGGAGCATGATTTATTTATTGATTGTCTTCCTTATGAGTGGCGGTCGGGGACGAGCGATGGTCTTTTCCTACCAATCTATCCCCCTAGGAGCATGCGCGTAATACTTTGCTTTGATAGCTTGTAGATTTTTGCAATAAGTATATGAGTTCTTTATGACTAATGTTGAGTCCATGGATTATATGCACTCTCACCCTTCCACCTTTGCTAGCCTCTCTAGTACCGCGCACCTTTTCGCCGGTATCATACACCCACCATATACCTTCCTCAAAACAGCCACCATACCTACCTATTATGGCATTTCCATAGCCATTCCGAGATATATTGCCATGCAACTTTCCACCGTTCCGTTTATGACACACTCCATCATTGTCATATTGCTTAGCATGATCATGTAGTTGACATCGTATTTGTGGCAAAGCCACCATTCATAATTCTTTCATACATGTCACTCATGCATCATTGCATATCCCGGTACACCACCGGAGGCATTCATATAGAGTCATATTTTGTTCTAAGTATCGAGTTGTAATTGTCGAGTTGTAAGAAAAATAAAAGTGTGATGATCATCATTATTAGAGCATTGTCCCGGTGAGGATAGGATGATGGGGACTATGATTCCCCCACAAGTCGGGATGAGACTCCGGACAAATAATAAATAAAAGAGGCCAAAGAAGCCCAAATAAAAAAAGAGAAAGAAAAGAGACCATAAAAAAAGAGAAAAGGCCCAAATTAAAAAATGAGAGAAAAAGAGAGAAGGGACAATTTTACTATCCTTTTACCACACTTGTGCTTCAAAGTAGCACCATGATCTTCATGATAGAGAGTCTCTCATGTTATCACTTTCATATACTAGTGGGAAATTTTCATTATAGAACTTGGCTTGTATATTCCAATGATGGGCTTCCTCAAATTGCCCTAGGTCTTCATGAGCAAGCAAGTTGGATGCACACCCACTTAGTTTCTTTTTGACCTTTCATATACTTATAGCTCTAGTGCATCCGTTGCGTGGCAATCTCTACTCACTCACATTGATATCTGTTGATGGGCATCTCCATATCCTGTTGATACGCCTAGTTGATGTGAGACTATCTTCTCCTTTTTTGCCTTCTCCACAACCACCACTCTATTCCACCTATAGTGTTATATCCATGGCTCACGCTCATGTATTGCGTGAAGATTGAAAAAGTTTTGAGAATGTCAAAAGTATGAAACAATTGCTTGGCTTGTCATCGGGGTTGTGCATGATTTAAATATTTTGTGTGGTGAAGATAGAGCATAGACAGACTATATGATTTTGTAGGGATAACTTTCTTTAGCCATGTTATTTTGAGAAGACATAATTGCTTTGTTAGTATGCTTGAAATATTATTATTTTCTATGTCAATATGAACTTTTGTCTTGAATCTTTTGGATCTGAATATTCATACCACAATTAAGAAGGATTACATTAAAATTATGCCAAGTAGCACTCCGCATCAAAAATTCTAATTTTATCATTTACCTACTCGAGGACGAGTAGGAATTAAGCTTGGGGTTGCTTGATACGTCTCCAACGTATCTATAATTTTTTATTGCTCCATGCTATATTATCTACTGTTTTTGGACATTATTGGGCTTTATTATCCACTTTTATATTATTTTTGGGACTAACTATTAACCGGAGGCCCAACCCAGAATTGTTGTTTTTTGCCTGTTTTAGGGTTTCGAAGAAAAGGAATATCAAACGGAGTCTAAACGGAATGAAACCTTCGGGAACGTGATTTTCTCATCGAATACAACTCAGGAGACTTGGACCCTACATCAAGACACGTAACAGGAGGCCACGATGTAGGGGGCGCGCCTACCCCCCAGGTGCGCCCTCCACCCTCGTGGGCCCCCTGTTGCTCCACCGACGTACTTCTTCCTCCTATATATACCCACGTACCCCCAAACGATCATATACGGAGCCAAAAGCCTAATTCCATAGCCGTAACTTTCTGTATCCATGAGATCCCATCTTGGGGCCTGTTCCGGAGCTCCACCGGAGGGGGCATCGATCACGGAGGGCTTCTACATCAACACCATAGCCTCTCCGATGAAGTGTGAGTAGTTTACTTCAGACCTATGGGTCCATAGTTAGTAGCTAGATGGCTTCTTCTCTCTTTTTGGATCTCAATACAATGTTCTCCCCCTCTCTTGTGGAGATCTATTCGATGTAATCTTCTTTTTGCAGTGTGTTTGTTGAGACCGATGAATTGTGGGTTTATGATCAACTCTATCTATGAATAATGTTTGAATCTTCTCTGAATTATTTTATGTATGATTGGTTATCTTTGCAAGTCTCTTCGAATTATCAGTTTGGTTTGGCCTACTAGATTGATCTTTCTTGCAATGCGAGAAGTGCTTAGCTTTGGGTTCAATCTTGCGGTGTCCTTTCCCGGTGACAGTAAGGGCAGCAAGGCACGTATTGTATTGTTGCCATCGAGGATAACAAGATGGGGTTTTCTTCATATTGCATGGGTCTATCCCTCTACATCATGTCATCTTGCTTAAGGCGTTACTTTGTTTTTAACTTAATACTCTAGATGCATGCTGGATCGGTCGATGAGTGGAGTAATAGTAGTAGATGCAGGCAGGAGTCGGTCTACTTGTCTCGGACGTGATGCCTATATACATGATCATACCTAGATATTCTCATAACTATGCTCAATTCTATTAATTGGTCAACAGTAATTTGTTCACCCACCGTAGAATACTTATGCTCTCAAGAGAAGCCACTAGTGAAACCTATGGCCCCCAGGTCTATCTTTATCATATCAATCTCCTACTACTTAGTTATTTACTTTGCTATTTACTTTGCCTTTATTTTACTTTGCATCTTTATCATAAAAATACCAAAAATATTATCTTATCATATCTATCAGATCTCACTCTCGTAAGTGGCCCTATAGGGATTGACAACCCCTATTTGCATTGGTTGCGAGGATTTATTTGTTTTGTGCAGGAGCGAGGGACTCGCGCGTAACCTCCTACTGGATTGATACCTTGGTTCTCAAAAACTGAGGGAAATACTTACGCTACTTTGCTGCATCATCCCTTCCTCTTTGAGGAAAACCAACGCAGTGCTAAAAGAGGTAGCAAGAAGGATTATAGGGTGGACGCTTGCCATCCTCCCATAGAGGCCATCCTCTTTGATCAAGAAGAAATAATGCGTTTTCAATCTCTAGACTATGTTGCTTTCAATGAAAATCTTAGAAAAATGGTGCCTACCAATGTTTTAGTTGATAGAATTTCTGAACTTAATGATGACTTGGCTATTCTAAATAATGAATTGGGATATTCTCTTGAATATAGGCTCACAAAGTTCTTTCAAAAGAATTCTTATAATGATGAATTAGTTGTGGAATATGAAGGACCGAAGTAGGAACCTATACCTCCCAAGGTTGATCTTGGAGACTGTTGTCCCAATGAATTTAGACCTTTTGATTACTTTTGCTTGCGTCAAAGAAAACTTTCTGCTGAACGTAGAGAATATGAAATGAGTTTTAATAATCTATCTTACTATTATGGCAATACCTAGATCTATTCTTGCTTGTTATGCCTAGCTAAGGGCGTTAAACGATAGCGCTTGTTGGGAGGCAACCCAATTTTATTTTTATTCCTTGCTTTTGTTCTCCTGTCTAGTAATAAATAAATTATCTAGCCTCTGTTTTGGTTGTGTTTTTTGTGTTTAATTAGTGTTTGTGCCAAGTAGAACCGTTGGGAAGACTTGGGAAAAGTCTTGTTGAACTTGCTGTAAAAAACAGAAACTTTAGCGCTCACGAGAACTGCTGTAATTTTTATTTGGAGAGTGATATTTAGTTAATTCTTTTTCAAGATGATTAATAGATAAATTCCTCACGTACAGCAATTTATTTTAGAATTTTTGGGGTTCCAGATCTTGCCCTAGCTACAGATTACTACAGACTGTTCTGTTTTTGACAGATTCTGTTTTTCGTGTGTTGTTTGCTTATTTTGATGAATCTATGGCTAGTAAAATAGTTTATAAACCATAGAGAAGTTGTAATACAGTAGGTATAACACCCATATAAATAAATAATGAGTTCATTACAGTACCTTGAAGTGGTCTTTTATTTTCTTTCGCTAACAGAGCTCACGAGATTTTCTACTTTAAGTTTTGTGTTGTGAAGTTTTCCAGTTTTGGGTAAAGATTTGATGAATTATGGAACAAGGAGTGGCAAGAGCCTAAGCTTGGAGATGCCCATGGCACCCCAATATAATCTAAGGACACCTAAAAGCCAAAGCTTGGGGATGCCCCGGAAGGCACCCCCTCTTTCGTCTACTTCTATCGGTAACTTTACTTGGAGCTATATTTTTATTCACCACAGGATATGTGTTTTGCTTGGAGCGTCTTGTATTATTTGAGTCTTTATTTGTTAGTTTACCACAATCATCCTTTCTGTACACACCTTTTGAGAGAGCCATATATGATTTGGAATTTGTTAGAATACTCTATGTGCTTCACTTATATCTTTTGAGTTATATAATTTTGCTCTAGTGCTTCACTTATATCTTTTAGAGCACGGTGGTGGATTTGTTTTATATAAACTATTGATCTCTCATGCTTCACTTAGATTATTTCGAGAGTCTTAATAGCATGGTAATTTGCTTAAAATCCTAATATAATTGCTATGCAAGATTAATAATAAAACTTTCTTATGAGTGTTTTGAATACTATGATAAGTTTGATACTTGATAATTGTTTTGAGATATGGAGATGGTGATATTAAAGTCATGCTAGTTGAGTAGTTGTGAATTTGAGAAATACTTGCGTTGAAGTTTGTGATTCCTGTAGCATGCACGTATGGTGAACCGTCATGTGATGAAGTCGGAGCATGATTTATTTATTGATTGTCTTCCTTATGAGTGGCGGTCGGGGACGAGCGATGGTCTTTTCCTACCAATCTATCCCCCTAGGAGCATGCGCGTAATACTTTGCTTTGATGGCTTGTAGATTTTTGCAATAAGTATATGAGTTCTTTATGACTAATGTTGAGTCCATGGATTATATGCACTCTCACCCTTCCACCTTTGCTAGCCTCTCTAGTACCGCGCACCTTTTCGCCGGTATCATACACCCACCATATACCTTCCTCAAAACAGCCACCATACCTACCTATTATGGCATTTCCATAGCCATTCCGAGATATATTGCCATGCAACTTTCCACCGTTCCATTTATGACACACTCCATCATTGTCATATTGCTTAGCATGATTATGTAGTTGACATCGTATTTGTGGCAAAGCCACCATTCATAATTCTTTCATACATGTCACTCATGCAACATTGCATATCCCGGTACACCACCGGAGGCATTCATATAGAGTCATATTTTGTTCTAAGTATCGAGTTGTAATTGTTGAGTTGTAAGAAAAATAAAAGTGTGATGATCATCATTATTAGAGCATTGTCCCGGTGAGGAAAGGATGATGGAGACTATGATTCCCCCACAAGTCGGGATGAGACTCCGGACAAATAATAAATAAAAGAGGCCAAAGAAGCCCAAATAAAAAAAGAGAAAGAAAAGAGACCATAAAAAA
>NC_041388.1:216239483-216386158 GCF_002162155.2 Triticum dicoccoides | reverse complement strand
CCTATAGTGTTATATCCATGGCTCACGCTCATGTATTGCGTGAAGATTGAAAAAGTTTTGAGAATGTCAAAAGTATGAAACAATTGCTTGGCTTGTCATCGGGGTTGTGCATGATTTAAATATTTTGTGTGGTGAAGATAGAGCATAGACAGACTATATGATTTTGTAGGGATAACTTTCTTTAGCCATGTTATTTTGAGAAGACATAATTGCTTTGTTAGTATGCTTGAAATATTATTATTTTCTATGTCAATATGAACTTTTGTCTTGAATCTTTTGGATCTGAATATTCATACCACAATTAAGAAGGATTACATTAAAATTATGCCAAGTAGCACTCCGCATCAAAAATTCTAATTTTATCATTTACCTACTCGAGGACGAGCAGGAATTAAGCTTGGGGTTGCTTGATACGTCTCCAATGTATCTATAATTTTTGATTGCTCCATGCTATATTATCTACTGTTTTGGACATTATTGGGCTTTGTTATCCACTTTTATATTATTTTTGGGACTAACCTATTAACCGGAGGCCCAACCCAGAATTGCTGTTTTTTGCCTGTTTTAGGGTTCCGAAGAAAAGGAATATCAAACGGAGTCCAAACGGAATGAAACCTTCGGGAACGTGATTTTCTCATCGAATACAACTCAGGAGACTTGGACCCTACGTCAAGACACGTAACAGGAGGCCACGAGGTAGGGGGGCGCTCCTACCCCCCAGGCGCGCCCTCCACCCTCGTGGCCCCCCTGTTGCTCCACCAATGTACTTCTTCCTCCTATATATACCCACGTACCCCCAAACGATCAGATACGGAGCCAAAAGCCTAATTGCACCGCCATAACTTCCTGTATCCACGAGATCCCATCTTGGGGCCTGTTCCGGAGCTCCGTTGGAGGGGGCATCGATCACGGAGGGCTTCTACATCAACACCATAGCCTCTCCGATGAAGTGTGAGTAGTTTACTTCAGACCTACGGGTCCATAGTTAGTATCTAGATGGCTTCTTCTCTCTTTTTGGATCTCAATACAATGTTCTCCCCCTCTCTTGTGGAGATCTATTCGATGTAATCTTCTTTTTGCGGTGTGTTTGTTGAGACCGATGAATTGTGGGTTTATGATCAAGTCTATCTATGAATAATATTTGAATCTTCTCTTAATTCTTTTATGTATGATTGGTTATCTTTGCAAGTCTCTTCGAATTATCAGTTTGGTTTGGCCTACTAGATTGATCTTTCTTGCAATGGGAGAAGTGCTTAGCTTTGGGTTCAATCTCGCGGTGTCCTTTCCCGGTGACAGTAAGGGCAGCAAGGCACGTATTGTATTGTTGCCATCGAGGATAACAAGATGGGGTTTTCTTCATATTGCATGGGTCTATCCCTCTACATCATGTCATCTTGCTTAAGGCGTTACTTTGTTTTTAACTTAATACTCTAGATGCATGCTGGATAGCAGTCGATGAGTGGAGTAATAGTAGTAGATGCAGGCAAGAGTCGGTCTACTTGTCTCGGACGTGATGCCTATATACATGATCATACCTAGATATTCTCATAACTATGCTCAATTCTATTAATTGGTCAACAGTAATTTGTTCACCCACCGTAGAATACTTATGCTCTCGAGAGAAGCTACTAGTGAAACCTATGCCCCCCAGGTCTATCTTTATCATATCAATCTCCTACTACTTAGTTATTTACTTTGCTATTTACTTTGCCTTTATTTTACTTTGCATCTTTATCATAAAAATACCAAAAATATTATCTTATCATATCTATCAGATCTCACTCTCGTAAGTGTCCCTATAGGGATTGACAACCCCTATTTGCATTGCTTGCGAGGATTTATTTGTTTTGTGCAGGTGCGAGGGACTCGCGCGTAGCCTCCTACTAGATTGATACCTTGGTTCTCAAAAACTGAGGGAAATACTTACGCTACTTTGCTGCATCATCCCTTCCTCTTCGGGGAAAACCAACGCAGTGCTAAAAGAGGTAGCAAGAAGGATTATAGGGTGGACGCTTGCCATCCTCCCATAGAGTCCATCCTCTTTGATCAAGAAGAAATAATGCGTTTTCAATCTCTAGACTATGTTGCTTTCAATGAAAATCTTAGAAAAATGGTGCCTACCAATGTTTTAGTTGATAGAATTTCTGAACTTAATGATGACTTGGCTATTCGAAATAATGAATTGGGATATTCTCTTGAATATAGGCTCACAAAGTTCTTTCAAAAGAATGCTTATAATGATGAATTAGTTGTGGAATATGAAGGACCGAAGGAGGAACCTATACCTCCCAAGGTTGATCTTGGAGACTGTTGTCCCAATAAATTTAGACCTTTTGATTACTTTTGCTTGCATCAAAGAAAACTTGCTGCTGAACATAGAGAATATGAAATGAGTTTTAATAATCTATCTTACTATTATGGCAATACCTAGATCTATTCTTGCTTGTTATGCCTAGCTAAGGGCGTTAAACGATAGCGCTTGTTGGGAGGCAACCCAATTTTATTTTTATTCCTTGCTTTTGTTCTCCTGTCTAGTAATAAATAAATTATCTAGCCTCTGTTTTGGTTGTGTTTTTTGTGTTTAATTAGTGTTTGTGCCAAGTAGAACCGTTGGGAAGACTTGGGAAAAGTCTTGTTGAACTTGCTGTAAAAAACAGAAACTTTAGCGCTCACGAGAACTGCTTTAATTTTTATTTGGAGAGTGCTATTTAGTTAATTCTTTTTGAAGATGATTAATAGATAAATTCCTCACGTACATAAATTTATTTTAGAATTTTTGGGGTTCCAGATCTTGCCCTAGCTACAGATTACTACAGACTGTTCTGTTTTTGACAGATTCTGTTTTTCGTGTGTTGTTTGCTTATTTTGATGAATCTATGGCTTGTAAAATAGTTTATAAACCATAGAGAAGTTGTAATACAGTAGGTATAACACCCATATAAATAAATAATGAGTTCATTACAGTACCTTGAAGTGGTCTTTTATTTTCTTTCGCTAACGGAGCTCACGAGATTTTCTACTTTAAGTTTTGTGTTGTGAAGTTTTCCAGTTTTGGGTAAAGATTTGATGAATTATGGAACAAGGAGTGGCAAGAGCCTAAGCTTGGGGATGCCCATGGAACCCCAATATAATCTAAGGACACCTAAAAGCCAAAGCTTGGGGATGCCCCGGAAGGCACCCCCTCTTTCGTCTACTTCTATCGGTAACTTTACTTGGAGCTATATTTTTATTCACCACATGATATGTGTTTTGCTTGGAGCGTCTTTTATTATTTGAGTCTTTATTTGTTAGTTTACCACAATCATCCTTTCTTTACACACCTTTTGATAGAGCCATATATGATTTGGAATTTGTTAGAATACTTTATGTGCTTCACTTATATCTTTTGAGTTATATAATTTTGCTCTAGTGCTTCACTTATATCTTTTAGAGCACGGTGGTGGATTTGTTTTATATAAACTATTGATCTCTCATGCTTCACTTAGATTATTTTGAGAGTCTTAATAGCATGGTAATCTTCTTAAAATCCTAATATAATTGGTATGCAAGATTAATAATAAAACTTTCTTATGAGTGTTTTGAATACTATGATAAGTTTGATACTTGATAATTGTTTTGAGATATGGATATGGTGATATTAAAGTCATGCTAGTTGAGTAGTTGTGAATTTGAGAAATACTTGCGTTGAAGTTTGTGATTCCCGTAGCATGCACGTACGGTGAACCGTCATGTGATGAAGTCAGAGCATGATTTATTTATTGATTGTCTTCCTTATGAGTGGCGGTCGGGGACGAGCGATGGTCTTTTCCTACCAATCTATCCCCCTAGGAGCATGCGCGTAATACTTTTCTTTGATAGCTTGTAGATTTTTGCAATAAGTATATGAGTTCTTTATGACTAATGTTGAGTCCATGGATTATATGCACTCTCACCCTTCCACCTTTGCTAGCCTCTCTAATACCGCGCACCTTTTCGCCGGTATCATACACCCACCATATACCTTCCTCAAAACAGCCACCATACCTACCTATTATGGCATTTCCATAGCCATTCCGAGATATATTACCATGCAACTTTCCACCGTTCCGTTTATGACACACTCCATCATTGTCATATTGCTTAGCATGATCATGTAGTTGACATCGTATTTGTGGCAAAGCCACCAATCATAATTCTTTCATACATGCACTCATGCATCATTGCATATCCCGGTACAACACCGGAGGCATTCATATAGAGTCATATTTTGTTCTAAGTATCGAGTTGTAATTGTTGAGTTGTAAGAAAAATAAAAGTGTGATGATCATCATTATTAGAGCATTGTCCCGGTGAGGAAAGGATGATGGAGACTATGATTCCCCCACAAGTCGGGATGAGACTCCGGACAAATAATAAATAAAAGAGGCCAAAGAAGCCCAAATAAAAAAAGAGAAAGAAAAGAGACCATAAAAAAAGAGAAAAGGCCCAAATTAAAAAATGAGAGAAAAAGAGAGAAGGGACAATGTTACTATCCTTTTACCACACTTGTGCTTCAAAGTAGCACCATGATCTTCATGATAGAGAGTCTCTCATGTTATCACTTTCATATACTAGTGGGAATTTTTCATTATAGAACTTGGCTTGTATATTCCAATGATGGGCTTCCTCAAATTGCCCTAGGTCTTCATGAGCAAGCAAGTTGGATGCACACCCACTTAGTTTCTTTTTGACCTTTCATATACTTATAGCTCTAGTGCATCCGTTGCGTGGCAATCTCTACTCACTCACATTGATATCTGTTGATGGGCATCTCCATATCCCGTTGATACGCCTAGTTGATGTGAGACTATCTTCTCCTTTTTTGCCTTCTCCACAACCACCACTCTATTCCTCCTATAGTGTTATATCCATGGCTCACGCTCATGTATTGCGTGAAGATTGAAAAAGTTTTGAGAATGTCAAAAGTATGAAACAATTGCTTGGCTTGTCATCGGGGTTGTGCATGATTTAAATATTTTGTGTGGTGAAGATAGAGCATAGACAGACTATATGATTTTGTAGGGATAACTTTCTTTAGCCATGTTATTTTGAGAAGACATAATTGCTTTGTTAGTATGCTTGAAATATTATTATTTTCTATGTCAATATGAACTTTTGTCTTGAATCTTTTGGATCTGAATATTCATACCACAATTAAGAAGGATTACATTAAAATTATGCCAAGTAGCACTCCGCATCAAAAATTCTAATTTTATCATTTACCTACTCGAGGACGAGCAGGAATTAAGCTTGGGGTTGCTTGATACGTCTCCAATGTATCTATAATTTTTGATTGCTCCATGCTATATTATCTACTGTTTTGGACATTATTGGGCTTTGTTATCCACTTTTATATTATTTTTGGGACTAACCTATTAACCAGAGGCCCAACCCAGAATTGCTGTTTTTTGCCTGTTTTAGGGTTCCGAAGAAAAGGAATATCAAACGGAGTCCAAACGGAATGAAACCTTCGGGAACGTGATTTTCTCATCGAATACAACTCAGGAGACTTGGACCCTACGTCAAGACACGTAACAGGAGGCCACGAGGTAGGGGGGCGCTCCTACCCCCCAGGCGCGCCCTCCACCCTCGTGGCCCCCCTGTTGCTCCACCAATGTACTTCTTCCTCCTATATATACCCACGTACCCCCAAACGATCAGATACGGAGCCAAAAGCCTAATTCCACCGCCATAACTTCCTGTATCCACGAGATCCCATCTTGGGGCCTGTTCCGGAGCTCCGTTGGAGGGGGCATCGATCACGGAGGGCTTCTACATCAACACCATAGCCTCTCCGATGAAGTGTGAGTAGTTTACTTCAGACCTACGGGTCCATAGTTAGTATCTAGATGGCTTCTTCTCTCTTTTTGGATCTCAATACAATGTTCTCCCCCTCTCTTGTGGAGATCTATTCGATGTAATCTTCTTTTTGCGGTGTGTTTGTTGAGACCGATGAATTGTGGGTTTATGATCAAGTCTATCTATGAATAATGTTTGAATCTTCTCTTAATTCTTTTATGTATGATTGGTTATCTTTTCAAGTCTCTTCGAATTATCAGTTTGGTTTGGCCTACTAGATTGATCTTTCTTGCAATGCGAGAAGTGCTTAGCTTTGGGTTCAATCTTGCGGTGTCCTTTCCCGGTGACAGTAAGGGCAGCAAGGCACGTATTGTATTGTTGCCATCGAGGATAACAAGATGGGGTTTTCTTCATATTGCATGGGTCTATCCCTCTACATCATGTCATCTTGCTTAAGGCGTTACTTTGTTTTTAACTTAATACTCTAGATGCATGCTGGATCAGTCGATGAGTGGAGTAATAGTAGTAGATGCAGGCAGGAGTCGGTCTACTTGTCTCGGACGTGATGCCTATATACATGATCATACCTAGATATTCTCATAACTATGCTCAATTCTATTAATTGGTCAACAGTAATTTGTTCACCCACCGTAGAATACTTATGCTCTCAAGAGAAGCCACTAGTGAAACCTATGGCCCCCAGGTCTATCTTTATCATATCAATCTCCTACTACTTAGTTATTTACTTTGCTATTTACTTTGCCTTTATTTTACTTTGCATCTTTATCATAAAAATACCAAAAAATAATATCTTATCATATCTATCAGATCTCACTCTCGTAAATGGCCCTATAGGGATTGACAACCCCTATTTGCATTGGTTGCGAGGATTTATTTGTTTTGTGCAGGTGCGAGGGACTCACGCGTAGCCTCCTACTGGATTGATACCTTGGTTCTCAAAAACTGAGGGAAATACTTACGCTACTTTGCTGCATCATCCCTTCCTCTTCGAGGAAAACCAACGCAGTGCTAAAAGAGGTAGCAAGAAGGATTATAGGGTGGACGCTTGCCATCCTCCCATAGAGGCCATCCTCTTTGATCAAGAAGAAATAATGCGTTTTCAATCTCTAGACTATGTTGCTTTCAATGAAAATCTTAGAAAAATGGTGCCTACCAATGTTTTAGTTGATAGAATTTCTGAACTTAATGATGACTTGGCTATTCTAAATAATGAATTGGGATATTCTCTTGAATATAGGCTCACAAAGTTCTTTCAAAAGAATGCTTATAATGATGAATTAGTTGTGGAATATGAAGGACCGAAGGAGGAACCTATACCTCCCAAGGTTGATCTTGGAGACTGTTGTCCCAATAAATTTAGACCTTTTGATTACTTTTGCTTGCGTCAAAGAAAACTTTCTGCTGAACGTAGAGAATATGAAATGAGTTTTAATAATCTATCTTACTATTATGGCAATACCTAGATCTATTCTTGCTTGTTATGCCTAGCTAAGGGCGTTAAACGATAGCGCTTGTTGGGAGGCAACCCAATTTTATTTTTATTCCTTGCTTTTGTTCTCCTGTCTAGTAATAAATAAATTATCTAGCCTCTGTTTTGGTTGTGTTTTTTGTGTTTAATTAGTGTTTGTGCCAAGTAGAACCGTTGGGAAGACTTGGGAAAAGTCTTGTTGAACTTGCTGTAAAAAACAGAAACTTTAGCGCTCACGAGAACTGCTGTAATTTTTATTTGGAGAGTGCTATTTAGTTAATTCTTTTTGAAGATGATTAATAGATAAATTCCTCACGTACAGCAATTTATTTTAGAATTTTTGGGGTTCCAGATCTTGCCCTAGCTACAGATTACTACAGACTGTTCTGTTTTTGACAGATTCTGTTTTTCGTGTGTTGTTTGCTTATTTTGATGAATCTATGGCTAGTAAAATAGTTTATAAACCATAGAGAAGTTGTAATACAGTAGGTATAACACCCATATAAATAAATAATGAGTTCATTACAGTACCTTGAAGTGGTCTTTTATTTTCTTTCGCTAACGGAGCTCACGAGATTTTCTACTTTAAGTTTTGTGTTGTGAAGTTTTCCAGTTTTGGGTAAAGATTTGATGAATTATGGAACAAGGAGTGGCAAGAGCCTAAGCTTGGAGATGCCCATGGCACCCCAATATAATCTAAGGACACCTAAAGGCCAAAGCTTGGGGATGCCCCGGAAGGCACCCCCTCTTTCGTCTACTTCTATCGGTAACTTTACTTGGAGCTATATTTTTATTCACCACAGGATATGTGTTTTGCTTGGAGCGTCTTGTATTATTTGAGTCTTTATTTGTTAGTTTACCACAATCATCCTTTCTGTACACACCTTTTGAGAGAGCCATATATGATTTGGAATTTGTTAGAATACTCTATGTGCTTCACTTATATCTTTTGAGTTATATAATTTTGCTCTAGTGCTTCACTTATATCTTTTAGAGCACGGTGGTGGATTTGTTTTATATAAACTATTGATCTCTCATGCTTCACTTAGATTATTTCGAGAGTCTTAATAGCATGGTAATTTGCTTAAAATCCTAATATAATTGCTATGCAAGATTAATAATAAAACTTTCTTATGAGTGTTTTGAATACTATGATAAGTTTGATACTTGATAATTGTTTTGAGATATGGAGATGGTGATATTAAAGTCATGCTAGTTGAGTAGTTGTGAATTTGAGAAATACTTGCGTTGAAGTTTGTGATTCCCGTAGCATGCACGTATGGTGAACCGTTATGTGATGAAGTCGGAGCATGATTTATTTATTGATTGTCTTCCTTATGAGTGGCGGTCGGGGACGAGCGATGGTCTTTTCCTACCAATCTATCCCCCTAGGAGCATGCGCGTAATACTTTGCTTTGATAGCTTGTAGATTTTTGCAATAAGTATATGAGTTCTTTATGACTAATGTTGAGTCCATGGATTATATGCACTCTCACCCTTCCACCTTTGCTAGCCTCTCTAGTACCGCGCACCTTTTCGCCGGTATCATACACCCACCATATACCTTCCTCAAAACAGCCACCATACCTACCTATTATGGCATTTCCATAGCCATTCCGAGATATATTGCCATGCAACTTTCCACCGTTCCATTTATGACACACTCCATCATTGTCATATTGCTTAGCATGATTATGTAGTTGACATCGTATTTGTGGCAAAGCCACCATTCATAATTCTTTCATACATGTCACTCATGCAACATTGCATATCCCGGTACACCACCGGAGGCATTCATATAGAGTCATATTTTGTTCTAAGTATCGAGTTGTAATTGTTGAGTTGTAAGAAAAATAAAAGTGTGATGATCATCATTATTAGAGCATTGTCCCGGTGAGGAAAGGATGATGGAGACTATGATTCCCCCACAAGTCGGGATGAGACTCCGGACAAATAATAAATAAAAGAGGCCAAAGAAGCCCAAATAAAAAAAGAGAAAGAAAAGAGACCATAAAAAAGAGAAAAGGCCCAAATTAAAAAATGAGAGAAAAAGAGAGAAGGGACAATGTTACTATCCTTTTACCACACTTGTGCTTCAAAGTAGCACCATGATCTTCATGATAGAGAGTCTCTCATGTTATCACTTTCATATACTAGTGGGAATTTTTCATTATAGAACTTGGCTTGTATATTCCAATGATGGGCTTCCTCAAATTGCCCTAGGTCTTCATGAGCAAGCAAGTTGGATGCACACCCACTTAGTTTCTTTTTGACCTTTCATATACTTATAGCTCTAGTGCATCCGTTGCGTGGCAATCTCTACTCACTCACATTGATATCTGTTGATGGGCATCTCCATATCCCGTTGATACGCCTAGTTGATGTGAGACTATCTTCTCCTTTTTTGCCTTCTCCACAACCACCACTCTATTCCACCTATAGTGTTATATCCATGGCTCACGCTCATGTATTGCGTGAAGATTGAAAAAGTTTTGAGAATGTCAAAAGTATGAAACAATTGCTTGGCTTGTCATCGGGGTTGTGCATGATTTAAATATTTTGTGTGGTGAAGATAGAGCATAGACAGACTATATGATTTTGTAGGGATAACTTTCTTTAGCCATGTTATTTTGAGAAGACATAATTGCTTTGTTAGTATGCTCGAAATATTATTATTTTCTATGTCAATATGAACTTTTGTCTTGAATCTTTTGGATCTGAATATTCATACCACAATTAAGAAGGATTACATTAAAATTATGCCAAATAGCACTCTGCGTCAAAAATTCTAATTTTATCATTTACCTACTCGAGGACGAGTAGGAATTAAGCTTGGGGTTGCTTGATACGTCTCCAACGTATCTATAATTTTTTATTGCTCCATGCTATATTATCTACTGTTTTTGGACATTATTGGGCTTTATTATCCACTTTTATATTATTTTTGGGACTAACTATTAACCGGAGGCCCAACCCAGAATTGCTGTTTTTTGCCTGTTTTAGGGTTTCGAAGAAAAGGAATATCAAACGGAGTCTAAACGGAATGAAACCTTCGGGAACGTGATTTTCTCATCGAATACAACTCAGGAGACTTGGACCCTACATCAAGACACGTAACAGGAGGCCACGATGTAGGGGGCGCGCCTACCCCCCAGGTGCGCCCTCCACCCTCGTGGGCCCCCTGTTGCTCCACCGACGTACTTCTTCCTCCTATATATACCCACATACCCCCAAACGATCAGATACGGAGCCAAAAGCCTAATTCCATAGCCTTAACTTTCTGTATCCACGAGATCCCATCTTGGGGCCTGTTCCGGAGCTCCACCGGAGGGGGCATCGATCACGGAGGGCTTCTACATCAACACCATAGCCTCTCTGATGAAGTGTGAGTAGTTTACTTCAGACCTATGGGTCCATAGTTAGTAGCTAGATGGCTTCTTCTCTCTTTTTGGATCTCAATACAATGTTCTCCCCCTCTCTTGTGGAGATCTATTCGATGTAATCTTCTTTTTGCGGTGTGTTTGTTGAGACCGATGAATTGTGGGTTTATGATCAACTCTATCTATGAATAATGTTTGAATCTTCTCTGAATTATTTTATGTATGATTGGTTATCTTTGCAAGTCTCTTCGAATTATCAGTTTGGTTTGGCCTACTAGATTGATCTTTCTTGCAATGGGAGAAGTGCTTAGCTTTGGGTTCAATCTTGCGGTGTCCTTTCTCGGTGACAGTAAGGGCAGCAAGGCACGTATTGTATTGTTGCCATCGAGGATAACAAGATGGGGTTTTCTTCATATTGCATGGGTCTATCCCTCTACATCATGTCATCTTGCTTAAGGCGTTACTTTGTTTTTAACTTAATACTCTAGATGCATGCTGGATAGCGGTCGATGAGTGGAGTAATAGTAGTAGATGCAGGCAGGAGTCGGTCTACTTGTCTCGGACGTGATGCCTATATACATGATCATAGCTAGATATTCTCATAACTATGGTCAATCTGTCAATTGCTCAACAGTAATTTGTTCACCCACCATAGAATACTTATGCTCTCGAGAGAAGCCACTAGCGAAGCCTATGGCCCCCGGGTCTATCTTTATCATATCAATCTCCTACTACTTAGTTATTTACTTTGCTATTTACTTTGCCTTTATTTTACTTTGCATCTTTATCATAAAAATACCAAAAATATTATCTTATCATATCTATCAGATCTCACTCTCGTAAGTGGCCCTATAGGGATTGACAACCCCTATTTGCGTTGGTTGCGAGGATTTATTTGTTTTGTGCATGTGCGAGGGACTCGCGCGTAGCCTCCTACTGGATTGATACCTTGGTTCTCAAAAACTGAGGGAAATACTTACGCTACTTTGCTACATCATCCCTTCCTCTTTGGGGAAAACCAACGCAGTGCTAAAAGAGGTAGCACGACCCCTTTGACTATGAAAGGAGGCCCGAGGCGTACTGGAGAAGGATTCAGATCTTTTGGACTACGCACGCACCGCAACTAGTTCGAAAGCTCAAGAACACTCAAATATACACCAAAGTAGGATTAGGGTATTATGCATCCTTGCGGCCCGAACCTGGGTAAACGATCTTTGTGCTGGCAACCAGACCTGCTCTTTGCACAATCCTGCGCCCGCCAACCGTAGAAGGGATCCCAGTGATTCCATAAGTGTCGTTTCCACCGACATCTTTGGTGCGCCAGGTAGGGGGGGCGTAGTTGTGGAAATCTGGTCTAGTTGGCGCATCGGCTTCGTCGTGGTCATCGCTCCAAGGAATAAGACGACCTAACAAGCGGTATCATTTGCAGATGCCATAAACGCTCGCGCGGCGACAGAAAAGCTAAGTCATGCGAAACTTTGAGTAATTCTTTTATGTATAAGGTTATTTCCCTCGGAGATCTTGCTCTTGGTATGAGAAACATGCACGCAATGGGGGCCTTCCACTATTGGCAATGCCCTCATTCTGTTTCGAGTCCGCTCAACAGTTCGAGCTGCGGCGTCGAGAACGACAAGGTGGCCTTCCCGCTATTAGCAACAACCTTGTTCTGTTTCGTGTCCGCTCAACAGTTCGAGCGGCCGCGCTGAGAACGGCGAGGTGGTATACTTGGCCGCAAGCACACCCGGCCGATTGTCGAGGATCTGTACTTGAAACACCGTAGCCTTGGTTCGCATGCCAGCAAGCCTATCCAGTTGAACATAGGTTGTACATACAAAGAAAGATCGAACAGGAAAATAACATGCATCATTTCAAAGTACTGCAGAGTTATTTTACACCAATTGTCGCTGCGGTTCTAACTAAAGATAAAAACTGTCTTGGTCATGAACCTGCAGCGCCGATGAGAAACGGGGTGCCTAGTCCCGACGCTGGCCCTCTATCCTCTGAACTCCGTCTACGCGGCTGATGATGGGCTGGATACGCTCCTCGAGAGCCCCGAGGTCCACGTCCTCCAGCAAGCTCTCCAGCACGGCGTCGAAGTAGAGGTTGGGATTCCAGTACGCCACCTTAGTGAGGACCTTGGTTAGGGCACCCCGAAGAAGCTTCCGAGCCTCATTGGCCAGGGAGGTCGCTTTGTTGGAACGGAACTGCTCCAGGGCTCCAGGAACGCCCTCGAAGAACAGGGTCAGTTTGGCATTGGGACTCACGTTCGGCTCCGGGATGTACCTCACGTCTGGCACCCCCATGTCCGCCAGCTTTGTGGCGATCCTGTCGGCGACGTCGGCAAGGTGGCTGATCTAGAGGTTTTCGCCCTTCACAAAATCTTCGTGGTTGGCGGCGTCATTCCTCCGCAGCTGCCTCTCCTCCTCCAGGTCCTTGGTCAGGGTCTCTTACCGAACCCTGACCTCCAAGAGCGTCCCCTCAAGACCCTCCAGCTTCAGCTGCAGGTCTTTGATGGAGTCATTGGCCTTGGAGAGCAGCTCGGCCTTGCCGAGGACCGCGGCCTGCGCCTCCATCAAAGTGCCGTTGAGCGTGCTTTTCTCATTCGCCAGCTCCTGAACCTGCTCCTTCAGATCATCCCACTCCACCTCCAGCTCCTTCACCTTGCCGGCGTGGACCAAGGCTTGGGCGTTGAGCGCCTCCCCGTGCCTCATCTCCAGCTCCTGGGTCTGCTGTGCCACGAGCTTCTCGACCTCCTCGTCCTTGCCACGGAGTGTGGCGGCAAGCGCCGCCTCACGAGTGGCAAGGTCCTCCTCCTGGGAGTTCAGCTCGGCCTAGTGCTGGTGCTAAGTGACCTCGTCATTGGCAGCCTGCTGCTTCGCCACCCCCTGAGCTTTCTCGACGTCGGCCTCCTTCAAGACAAGCTCCAGCTTGCGCTCAGCCAACAAATCCTGGGCGGTCTCCAGTTCCTCACAGGCCTCGGAACCAAGCCTGCGTCTCGGTGATGCGCTCCTCGAGGTCCGCCTCCGCCTTGTCCACCACCGCCATCCTGGACTTGGCCTTGTCCAGGCTTGCACGATGAAGCTCCTGGAGCTTCTAGAAGTTGGCGCTCATGGCCTGGAGGAGCCACTCTTCCTGGGAACCGCCACCACCGGCGCTCGGTTCGTCAACAACCTCAAGCCCGATGGTGGCGAGCACCTCATCATCAAACACCTCCCCCTCGGTGGGCGCCCTGGTGCTCGCCGTCCCTGGGAGGTGGACGAACAGTTCGTCGCTCACCTTCAGGTACTTGCCCGAGCCAGAGGCAACGGAGGAGGAAGGTTGGTCATCAAGCTCCTCCTCCTCGGTAGCGGCCTTGCCGGCCTCCCCAGCAGGCCCCTTGCCGGCCTCCTCGGCAACACCCTTGGCGGTCTCCTCGGCGGCAATCTTGGCGGCCTCAGCCCCAGCGTCCCTGGCGACCTCCTCAATGACGGTGTCAATGTCCTCCCGGTCCGCCGGGGAAGGGTCTGGATACCGAGGAGGGGGATGAGGCGAAGCCAAGACCAATGTTCAAAAAGAAGAAGGAAGAACAGGGACAGAAGGCAAATAACTCACCCATGCCGGCCTGGGAAGAAGTGGCCCCCTCCTCGCCAACATTTGGTGTCGGGATGGAGCCACCGGCGCCCGAGTTCGCCTCCTCCTCCTCCGTACGCATGGGCTTGGTGCTTGGCACCCTCGCCGGGGACGCCCCTCGGGGTGGCGTGGTTGATGGGGGCGGCATGTTGGGGGTGGCCCTCAGTGGCTGCTCCTGCTGTCGTCCTCCTCCTGCAACCACGGAAAGGTCAGCGCCAAGGGATCGTACCCAGCACATGTTGATGGGGAGCGAGTAGTGAACGCATGCTGGGGGCTGCGCCGGGGGCTACTATCCAGGCTGCTCTCCACCACCAGCGGCGTACTCGAGGTGCCCGCCGGGGGCTGGCCGTCCGTCGAGGCCCTATCCCTCTTCGCCACCCTCTGGGCCAGCGTCTCCACATCCCTACAAAGATGAAAGCAAGTCAAGAAAACCAGCGCGGTCTAAAGGAACGGAGATGATGAAGGGCAAGATGCTTACTCATCCTCTGTCTCCTCTTCCGCTGCCTTCCTCTTCCTCCTTGGGCTGAGAGACCCAAGATCAAAGACGACCTCCATGTCAACATCTACGGGAGGAGGGGAATGGGATGGAGTCCGGCGACGCTTGGACGAAGAAGAGGCGGTCGCTTTCTTCTTCGCCACTGCGGCCGTCACCACCTTCTTCGCTGCCGCGGCCCTTGTCAGGCGCACGGACTCCCCCTGGACCTCTTTCCGCTGCTCGGTCCTGCCGGGCCGGACTGGCTCGCCAGAGCTGTCCCGCCACAGGACACGTCTTCTCCCCGTGACCGCAGGGTCGTCAGCCCTGGCCTCTTCCTCGGTTGACTACTCGACCACATCTTCGATGAGAGGGGGCCCAGCGCTAGTGCTGCTGGCCTCCCCAGCAGACTCTGCCCATCCGGCAAGCTCCTCCTCCTTCGCGGCTGCCCCGGCCTCGTTCTCCACATGGCCGATGCTGCCAGCTTCCCTGGCGAGCACCGCCTCCGCCACCCTGGCGGCGATGTAGTCTAGCTCCTCCTTGGTGGTGTCCTTGATAAGCATTGGCTCATCATGTACATACCTCTCCGACAGGTTGTTGAAGAACTCCTGCACCTGCTCTGCCTCTGTCTCAGCCCAATTTGGTTCAAGGCCGTGCGTGTTGAAGTCCGGCATCATGGCCATGATGTCGGTTTGGCGAGAGTTGTTGCTCAGCGGGACCACTCCCGCCGGCAACCCGAACAGAGGCCCCTTGACGGCCTTGCTGGCCTTCGTGGCCTTGCCGACTCTCTCAGCCCTGCCGTTGTCACCCACAACGAGCTGGAAAAGCCTCTGACAAAGATGGGCATGCCCCATCACCGTGAAGTTGTGCTTCAAGCCAGGGCGAAGCCTCATGATATCGGCCGCGTTCTTGAAGAGCCAGGCTGACCTCCCTTGTTATGAAGTGGGGCGATTCGGCGGCGGATGAAATCGGCCCCAATCATCTCAAGGGTGAGCCCGGCCATGGTGAGGTGATGGATTCTGGTAGTAGCGATCGCGAGCTTCTTGTCGTCGGTGTTGAGGTTACTATAGTCCTTGCGACGGAATGGCGAGCTCTGACGAACTTGGCAGAACTCCCGCGGATCCTCTTCCTCGATCTATAGCCACCGGCCCCGCCACTCCTCCCACCTCTCCTTCTGGGCGCCCTCCGGATACGCGCCCTTCTCCTGGGGCCGTGGGATCCAGGTGACGCAGCCGGAGATGGCACCCCCGCCTGGATACAGGGAAAGAAGTAGTGGCGGAAGAGCGCCGTGCTGGGAAGCATTCTGGCGAAGCCCTCATAGAGGTGGGCAAAGAGGGCCATGCACGCCACGGCATTCGGCGTAAAAATCAAGAAGATGGAAGCCGTAGGTGTGCATGATATCATTGAAAAAGTCGGAGAAAGGGGGGCAGAGCCCGCAGGAGAAGTAGTCAACGAAGAAAGGATACCGATTCGGGCCCACCTTGGCAAAATCGGCGGGGATGATATGCGTGGCCAAATGCCCCGTCGTCTTCGCCCCCGACAGAGGCCTGAAGTAGTCCCTGAGGTGGACCACATCAACCATCGAGGGGAAGAAGGCAAACTGCATCTGAAGCACCGCCGCCTCACTCTCCGGCATCTCCTTCTCATCGGTGTCCCTGGCCACTCCCTTGCCCTTACTGGTTTTGGGTGCCATGGCGGCCGGGAAAGAGGTGAAGAATTTGGAGCAGTGGGAGATTGAGGGCAATGGGGGCGTGGCGGTGGCGGATGGAGGCAGGAGTTTCGGCTTTTTCGCTTGAGGAAGAAGGAGGGGGACGGCGGTTCCGAAATTAGAGGGACGCGGAGGGTAAATGAGCAGCATGCCCACGGTTTTCCCTTTTTTATGGGGAAGGCGCGGGCTGCCTCTTTGCCATTCACTGTGATGTGACGCGTGAGGGCAGCAACCGCTCCACGCATGACTCCCACGTCACGCACGACCCCCGCGTCGCGCATTCAACGCGGGTCGTGGGGAAGTGCGACGGGCGAGGGAGTTACAACAGTAAAACTCAGCCCCGCATGCCCGCGCACCGTTTTGGGCCTAGCCCAACAATGCCTCGCGCTTATGTATGGCCCAGGCCCGGGGGCTCTGTCGGTGCACAAAAGGAGGGGTCCTATTTTGTACCCCTTTACTTGTGCGCGGGCAATTGGAGCCGCCCCTGTGGCCACACCTAGCGGGGCAGAGGAAGGAAGCAGAAGTGCAAAGACAACCAGAACAATGCCAAGCCAGAAACACGAAGATCGGGAGGGCGAGGTGGACTCCCCCAGCAAGGCCCTTACCGGGGCGGCCTCCGCAGCCCCAACAAGAGCCTTGCCGGGGCAACTTTCCCGACACCCTTGAGCCACCACCCTTGAGCCCAAGGGTTCCAACACCATCGACCACTTTGGAAGCGAGGCTCGGGAGGCACCTCCATGGTGGCATGCAAATCTTTGTGGAAACCAGAAGCCCACAAGACTAGACGATGACTAGAACACAAGAAAATCGCAAGCCCCCTTGCCGAGGATGCCCCCGAGGCCCTGACAAGGCTCCTTGCAGAAAACGCTCGCAAGGCCCCGGCAAGACTCTTGCCGGAGGCGCTCACAAGACCCCGGCAAGACCCTTGCCGGGAATATACACGGGACCACGACAAGACCTTGCCGCCCCATCACCGCCCCAGCTTAGTGGCCAACCCACCAACTGAGGCTAGTACCCACGTGGCAGTACGTGGATGCTAATCCAGCTAGTCAAGCACCTGCGTGGTGGCATGCAGATCTTCATAAAGACCCTACCACCACGCCATCTCTGCAGCGTGCCAGCTTACGTGGCGCTACATGCCTTGTTGGCCTGGACGCGTGTCGGAGCGAGGCGGAGCAATGACGGACATGATGGGCCTCGTTGCCGTCCCTAATAAAGCAACTGGACACCTAAGGAGTGCATTTAATGCGCCTTATCCCGTAATGACAAGCGATAAGCTTGTACACTGTATACCTTTCCATCTCCTGTGTGCCACTGTGGTGACCCCTTTTGACTATAAAAGGAGGCCCGAGGCGTACTGGAGAAGGATTCAGATCTTTTGGACTACGCATGCACCGCAGCTAGTTCAAAAGCTCAAGAACACTCAAATATACACCAAAGCAGGATTAGGGTATTACGCATACTTGCGGCCTGAACCTGGGTAAACAATCTTTGTGCTGGCAACCAGACTTGCTCTTTGCACAACCCCGCGCCCGCCAACCGTAGAAGGGATCCCAGTGATTCCATAGGTGTCGTTTCCACCGACAGCTAACCTACATGGCTGCAACGTATCATGTTGCAGAATTTTCAGACGAAGAGTAAGGTGCGCTAGGTCATTGTCATGCACTCAGTATTGCCGTGGAGTTGGATGGACTCATTTACCTTCGATGCTTCTGCGGTTATCTTAATTTAGATGGCCTTCAGCCATATTATTGTAATAAGTACTATTTTTGAGACACTCGATGTAATAAGTGTGTGATTGAACTCTGCTATAAATCCTCGAGTACTGTGTGTCAGCAATACCAATCCAGGGATGATAGTTAAGCACAGAGATTAAGGTCCATTGGGATCGGGTCGCTACAAGATGGTATAAGAGCACACGCTGACTATAGGACGCGACCACTAGGAAAAGCCACATGATACTCTTCTCTACTCATTTCTAACTCTTCTCCATTTCTACTCTATAGATGGCGGACCCAAGGAACAAGTTCACTCAACCGGATGACGACACCCCTTTCGGACGACTCTTGAAGGAAATCACTAGGTACCTGAACATCGGCATACCAAGTTTCACCGGAACCTTCACCGTCACTTTACCAGAAGAGGGGCAATGGACGGTTCAAGTTCGTGTTTCAGGAAGGACTTTTACACTAGTTACCAAGCCCATCGAGTTTTCCTTTGATGCACCAACCTAGAGTTTAGGAAAGAGCATGGCCGCCCACATCGCCATTGGACGTATAGGCGAGGTGTACACCAAGGATCTTAAGGACACCACCTACCAGATATGTGGACGCCGAGATGAGCAATAGGAGATGATTCACACCAGGAAGGATAAATCCATTGCAGCCTACATACAAGAGTTGAACCAGCACATTTGACGCTACGAGAACCAGATGTGCGCCCACATGATAGACACGAAGAAGGTGATGACCCGAAACATGGAGCTGGAGGAAGAACTGAAAGCTACACGCGATGGATATGAAGAGGAAATTTTTGTACTACTGGAGCAGAATGAAGACCTGAAGAAGAAGCTAGGAATATTCATGGGGGATCTAGAGCCTGGAGTGGACATTCATTCAGAAGATTACATCATACTAGACGACACAGACCCCGACCCTGACAGCGACGATGATTATGAAGACGAAGCTAGAGCAGATATTATGGAGTCTTCCACCGATCAAAATTTCTAGTCGACCACCAAATTACCATTAGAGTACTTCCATGTATATAGTAATCGTTAGCGAGATTTTGTAACGGTAGCTTAGATCGATTGTATGAATCTTGTTTAATATTGAGTGGTGTGGAATGAATTTGTTTGTATCGTGTGCATATGGGTAGTGAAATCTCTCTTTAGACCTCACTCTATTCTGTTCTCACCCCTCTAAACCTATCAGATACCTCCGAGACGTGACCCCGCATTCGCCTTCTCACCGGAGCTCACTCAGTTGATCCAATAGCAGAATGCCTTGATGCAGTTGCTAGTCCAGAACCAAGGCAACAACAACAACAACAACCCACCGCCACCACCCCAGTTGACAACTTTGCCCGCTTTCTAAGGTTGAACCCGCTGGTGTTCTCTAGTAACACCGAGCCGATTGTTGCTAATGACTGGCTCCGCAAGATTCGAAGGGAGCTAACCACCGTAGGTTGCATAGATGCTGAGAAGGTGCGCTTTGCTGCACATCAACTGGATGGACCTGTAGCCTCATGGTGGGAGAACTACACTGCCACTTTCCCCGTGCCCAATGTGACTTGGGATCAATTTCAGCAGGCTTTCTGTGCCGCACATGTCTCAGTTGGAGCTATGAGTACGAAGAAGCGCGAGTTCCGCAACTTACGCCAAGGGAATCGTACCGTGGCATAGTACGTGGATGAGTTCAACAAGTTAGCACGCTACGCCCCAGATGATGTGGCCACAGATGCCGTGAAGCAGGAGAAGTTCCTTGAGGGGCTGAATGATGAGCTGAGTATGCAGTTGATGGTGGCAACATTCACCAACTATCAGGAACTGGTAGACAGGGTCCTTATGATTGAAGGCAAGCAACATCAGATAGAGAGCCGCAAACGGAAGTAGGGACAGGGGAAGTACAACTCTGGAGCTCAACAGAAGCCTCATTTTGCCCCGAACTTGGGAGGACATACCCATCATAACCATGGAGGCCATTCTCACAAGGGAGGAAGTTCACATAACCACAGTGGCCCTAAGAATGGAAATGTGAATGGAGGAAACAACAGTGAGAGCCGTTCCAACCCAGCAACCCCCGCCAAGAAGGGTCTGAGTCACGTTACCTGTTTCAAGTGTGGGAAGACTGGACACTACGCCAATGATTGTTCTAAGGTAAAGAATGGCAATGGCAATGGAAGCTCTGGAAAGAAACCAAATCCCTTCACTAGTGGTCAGGTGAATCATGTCAACGTGGAGGAAGTTGAAGAGCAGCCTGATGCAGTTATTGGTATGTTTTTGATTAAGCCATTTACAACTATTGTACTTTTTGACACTAGTGTATCACATTCATACATATCAAGGGGATTTGCGGATAAGTTTAAGTTGCCCACCGTAGCCCTTAAGACACCTATGTTAGTAAGCTCACCAGGAGCAGAGTATATGGGTAGCAGAGGATGTTTTCAGTTGCCATTGACCATAGGTAGGCATGTTTTCCCCTCAGACCTAATTATTCTGGAATCACAAGGATTGGATGTGATACTAGGCATGGACTGGCTATCGATGTATGGGGGAAACATCGACTGCGCGAGTAAGTCAATTCCTCTCACCACCCTAGAAGGAAAAAGGATCAAGTATGTGTCTAGGCATGCGCCAAGGAGGACCCTAGTAAATTCACTCTCGGGAGTTGTTCAAGAGGAAGTGCCAGTTGTGAAGGATTATCCCGATGTATTTCCAGAGGAATTACCTGGCATGCCACCAGATCGAGATATAGAATTTTTGATAGAGTTGCTACCAGGCACCGGAGCAATATCGAAGAGACCGTGTCGGATGCCCACAAATGATCTGGCGGAAGTTAAGAAACAAATTAAGGAGTTACTGGAGAAAGGTTATATTCGACCAAGTTCATCACCATGGGGAGCCCCAGTGCTCTTAGTTGAGAAGAAGGATGGATCTTTGAGAATGGTTGTTGATTATCGTGCCCTGAATGAGGTGACGATCAAGAACAAATACCCACTATCGATGATCAATGATTTGTTTGACCAGCTGCAGGGAGCTAAAGTATTGTCCAAGATCGATCTTCGATCAGGATACCACCAGCTGAAGATCCGAGAACAGGATACACCTAAGACAGCTTTTACCACAAGGTACAGGCTATATGAGTACACTGTCATGTCTTTTGTATTGAGTAATGCCCCTACCTACTTTATGAGTATGATGAATAAGGTGTTCATGGAGTTTTTGGATAAGTTTGTTGTGGTGTTCATTGATGATATATTGGTGTACTCGAAGAATGAAGAAGAACACAAGGAAAATTTGCGCTTGGTTCTCAAGAAGCTCAGGGAATATTAGTTATATGCCAAGTTCAGCAAATGTGAGTTTTTCTTGAAGGAAGTTGGATTTCTCGGACATGTTATATCAGGAGAAGGTATAGTAGTAGACCCTACCAAGGTTCATTCTATCACCAAGTGGTTGGCACCCACCTCAGTTGGAGAGATACGCAGTTTCCTTGGACTCGCAGGATATTACCGGAGATTCATTGAGAATTTTTCCAAGATCATGAAGCCCATGACAGAGTTATTGAAGAAGGACACTAAGTTTAAATGGACCGATGAATGTGAGGCCAGTTTTCAGGAGTTGAAGAAACGTTTAGTTATAGCCCCAGTGCTAATTCTTCCAGATATACGCAAGGATTTCCAAGTATATTGCGACGCTTCTCGCCAGGGACTTGGAGGCGTACTTATGCAAGACAGAAGAGTTATTTCATATGTCTCATGTCAGCTTCGACCTAATGAGTTGAATTATGCCACACATGATTTGGAGTTAGCGGCCGTAGTGCATGCGCTCAAAACCTGGAGACATTTTCTCATTGGAAACCGTTTTGATGTATACACGGATCATAAGAGTTTGAAGTACATTTTTATGCAGAAGGAGTTGAATCTTAGGCAGAGGAGATGGTTGGAGATCATAAAGGATTATGATATGAAGCTGCATTATCATCCAGGAAAGGCCAATGTTGTAGCAGACGCTTTGAGCCGCAAGAGTTATGTTAATACCCTCATAATTGGAGGATTACCTCAGGAGTTAGTCGACGATCTCAGAGAACTTCGAATGGAGATAGTTCCGAGAGTTTTTGTTGCACCGTTGGAAGTTCAGTCCACGTTGTTGGGTAAGATTCAAGAAGCTCAGAAGATTGACAAATAGATTGCGCAGATAAAGGAAAAGATGAATAAAGGAAAGGCCAAAGGTTTTCGTGAGGATGAACATGAAACTTTATGGTTTGAGGATCGTATTTATGTGCCAAAAGATCAAGAGATTAGGAAGTTAATACTTCAGGAGGCTCATGACTCGCCATACTCGATTCACCCAGGAAACACCAAGATGTATTTGGATTTGAAGGAACATTTCTGCTGGACAGGTATGAAGGAGGATATTGTCGAGTATGTAGCCGTATGTGACGTATGTCAGAGAGTTAAGGCGGAGCATTAGAAGCCGGCAGGATTACTTTAGCCTTTGCCGATACCCGAATGGAAGTGGGATAAACTTGACATGGATTTCATCACCGGATTACCCAGGACACGATCAGGATATGATTCCATTTGGGTAGTAGTTGACCTCTTGACCAAAGTGGCTCACTTTATCCCCGTGAAAACCACTTATACGAGCGCGAAGTTGGCCAAGACATATATGACCAGGATCGTATGTCTACATGGAGTTCCTAGGACCATCATATCAGATAGAGGAACACAGTTTACTTTGAAGTTTTGGAATCAGTTACACCAGACATTGGGTACCAGGCTAGAGTTCAGTATAGCCTTTCATCCACAGACGGATGGACAAACCGAGAGAGTCAACCTGATAGAGGCAAGGGTGTCCTGATCTTTCGATGAGATGATAACTATCGATTTGGTGGAGACGACTTTGACGATCCGACTACAAACATGCACGACGTTGCGCCTTAGCAATCGCTAAACCAATCTCCTAAAGTTACTGACGATGCCGGAAGCACGGCCAGCCTGACCATGAAGGTCTATTCCTGCAAGCAATCGAAGAACAAAAAAGAATTTGATAATGCAATCTGAATATTGCGAATATAGATGAAGTATTGATAAAGGTGGGGATCCGAAAGTGGTCTTGGTCTGGTCGTTGGACACAAACGGAGTACACGAAGTTGCAATGGCTAACTTTTAACTAAACAAATCCCAAGGAAAAAGCTACTAGATGGATCTACTTATATAGGAGCAAGGGGTGGCGGCCAAGAAGGTGGGAGGACATCCCAAGGCAGCTTAAAACTAACCCTAGGTCGTACAAGGTTCATGGGCCCAAGTGGAGGTGATGCAACACCTTTGGACTTGTTGTTTGACTCGGATTCTTCTGCAGCGTCAGATTGTTTCGTCGATATCTCAACGCTCTGGATGAATTTGAAGGTGAATCCAATTGGGTTGGAAATAGCACGAAATCTACTTTCCAACAAAAAAAGAATCACCCAATTCGGAGTCTTTATGAAAAAGTTGTTGGCGTTTTGAGTCAGGTATGTCTGTGCAGTCCGAATCTGAATCCAGAACGTGAGAGACTTGGACTCTATCTTCTCTTGGCCCAAAAGTGACATGAGAGAACTTTTTGAACAAAACCTAAAGTTCTCCTTTTCCCTTATCTTCATATGGGGATTGTACAAATGTCCCATACACCTGCAATTAGACAAAACACAAAAGTGTATGAAGTATTTTTGTTCTGGATAACATAAATAGATTATTGAATAGTTTGCACTAGAAATCACCTGACAAATATGCATGTATGCAATATTTTTGGTCGTATCCAATGTAGTTATGTCCTCATCATCCTCCCTTCTTGAAAACAAAGCCGTTCTCGGCGTTGCTTAATTTGAAATGTGGCTAACAAAAGAGACAAGGTGTACATGTTGTATATGTATATGTCATTCATTTTTTACTTCCCTTGATTTTTGCACATATGACACATGTATACATGAGTAACTTTCATAGTTCATAAAATCTAAAGACAAAAAATTATCACAAGAAGTAGAAGGCATGAAAATATTGCAACTCAGTTTGCACATATAAGTGAAGATCTTATTCATTTCAAAAGATTGACAATGTTCATCATTAAACCATCCCAACATTGGTGAATAAACCTTAGTTGCATCAAATTTACATGCTACAACATCCTTAAATAAGCAAGCATGCAATAATTCATTGGACACAGAATCATCACCAAGATTAGATGTCATATCAAAATGATTAAACATTGGTTCTTTTGCATCAATAGTTAATTCAATGGGTGCACTCAAAATTGTTGGTATTTTAGTTGTTTGATCACATGACGCATTCATGACAGTAACAAGATTCTCTAAAATAGGTGGTGTGCTCAAATCAATAGGTAACTCAACACATGATGCATTCAAGTTAACTAGGCATGCATCATTCTCATGTGAAGTTACATCATCAATACCTTTACTGTTACCTTGTCACAAAGACGTAGCTGATGTAGGTACGGACATTGACAATGTACCGTACTCTTGAGATGATGTCGCGCTCACAATCCAAGGTGGGGCTGCTCTAGTAGGTGCAATGGTGGAGGAACCAACCGACGGTGGTGAGCATGAACTAGAATAGTAGTTGTTGTAGTCACCCAATGCATCCTCCTGTATATGTCTCTCAAAGGTACAAGCGTGAACATACATACCAGTAATGCAACGAGGAATATACTAAAATTTTGCACGAATATCATGGTTCAAACCACCAAACAATCTATTCATTGTATCATCCTCAGATTCTTCTAAGTCACAATGATGCATATAAGATTTGAACTCTTGGCAGTAAGCATGAACAGTGTTACTGCCTTGTTTTAATTGTTCCAATTTGTGAAGCAATTCACGACGATAGTAAGAAGGAAAAAATTGTTGTCTCATTACAGCTTTCAAAACTTTCCAAGTTGTGGGTTGGTTATCAATGTTTTTCTTACAATGTACACTCCACCAAACAGAAGCAAAACCAGTAAATGATCTAGTGGTAGCTCGTACTCTCTCAAGTTCAGAAAAATCATGGTGACTAAAAACTTGTTCTACTTCAAGCTCCCAAGCTAGATAAATAGTAGGATTAAATCTACCCTCGAATGATGGTAAAGAGATAATCTGACCATATGCTTGTGTGTGTTGTCCCACCTCTCGTGATGGTGAAGATGTATCTGTCGTCCAAGAACTTCTATCTTCGACCCTGTCATGATTAGTAGAAACAAGAAACAAAATTCAAGAATAATGTTCCTATGAACTACTAGGGTGTGGTGGTAAAACGCTCACACTATAACAAATATCAATATCTTACAAGTTCTTACCATGCAACAGGTGGTGACAGGCAACCAGTGGTGTCAAAGAACTCCGAAGATTGTGTGAAGTGATTGCCAGGGGAACATACATATACACGGTGTAGAAATATATGGAGCTTGGTTGGCTATATATGGTAGCAAAAGATTTGCAATAATCAATTCAAAGATGCAATGTTGAATAGACGCTCAACGACAGTACTGTGCTGGTCCTAGGCTAGACCGGACTAGAGACGCGAGCCTAAAACACTAATGAGGTCACGGCGTAGCACAACTTGCATCGACGAAGGATACTAAGTAGCTCTGGATAGCAAGATATAAGTGAAGATCACAATGACAGTAAAGATAATGATGAAAAACAACTGCCAAGCAAGATATACAACAACTTTCTCTTCAACTTTTCTCTGGAAAAGTTTGTCCCAATTTTTTGAGATTTTTTCTCAAGAATGGCACTAACTCAAGCTTGCAAATGCAAAAAGAATCACTCAATTCCGAGTTGATACGAGGAGTCAAAAAATTGTGAAACTAGCCTGGAAAATTGGAACAAGATGTGTTTACGAACTTTGGAGGGCAAAAATACCTACTTAGAAGCCGATTTTGAGGTACCAAATATTGAACTAGCTTCTGCAACTATTTAGATGCAGCTCGTCGCTAGTTTTTATTTGAGTACTCATGGAGTCAAAACGGACTTCATATGAGGAAGTTATGCCTGTTTTACTGAACAGTGCACAAAACAGATTCCAATCCGAATTCAACTACGAGATTGAGTCTAGATAGATCCAAATTTGTTTTTTTTCTTTTTTTCCTCACACTTTCTTTTCTACTTTTACTTATTTTTTTCTCTGACTTTTTTTAACTTTTTCTCTCTCTTTTTTCTCTGCCTTTTCATTTCTCTCTCCCTCTTTCCAAGACAAACTAGACGGATCTAGTGAAGATTGAACGACCTCAACTATGATTGTGACAATGAACGATGGGTAGCACGTGATGGAAATTGATGGATTGGTGGTGGACAACAGAAGGGATAACGATGCAACAGCGGCGTGACTAATGTGAACAGAGCTCAAAATTCTAAACGAACTAGACACTAAGACCAACAACTCGACATGATGATGCAACCGTTAATTCAACTATGCAAGAAATGAAAAGAAAATTGCAAAGGCTTAGACTGGCTTGGACAAAGGATGAATAGATCTAAATTTTTTGTGGCCTTTTCTTGGACAATAGGTAAGAAATAAATCTAATCTAGGAAAAACTGGAAATTCTCACCGAGCAACCTGAAAACTGATACCACTTGATAGAGGCGAGGGTGTCCCGATCTTTCGATGAGATGATAACTATCGATTTGGTGGAGACGACTTTGACGATCCGACTATAAACATGCACGACGTTGCGCCTTAGCAATCACTAAACCAATCTCCTGAGGTTACTGACGATGCCGGAAGCACGGTCAGCCTGACCACGAAGGTCTATTCCTGCAAGCAATTGAAGAACAAGCAAGAATATGATAATGCAATTTGAATATTGCGAATATAGATGAAGTATTGATAAAGGCGGGGATCCGAAAGCGGTCTTGGTCTGGTCATTGGACACAAACGGAGTACACGAAATTGCAATGTCTAACTTTTAACTAAACAAATCCCAAGGAAAAAGCTACTAGATGGATCTACTTATATAGGAGCAAGGGGTGGTGGCCAAGGAGGTGGGAGGACGTCCCAAGGCAGCCTAAAACTAACCCTAGGTTGTACAAGGCTCATGGGCCCAAATGAAGGTGATGCAACACCTTTGGACTTATTGTTTGACTCAGATTCTGCTGCAGCATCAGATTGTTTCGTCAATATCTCAACGCTCCAGACGAATTTGAAGGTGAATCCAATTGGGTTGGAAAGAGCATGAAATCTAAATTCCAACAAAAAAGAATCACCCAATTTGGAGTCCGTGTGAAGAAGTTGTTGGCATTTTGAGGCAGGTATGTCTGTGTAGTCCGAATCTGAATCCAGAATGTGAGAGACTTGGACTCTATCTTCTCTTGGCCCAAAAGTGACGTGAGAGAACTTTTTGAACATAACCTAAACTTATCGTTTCCCTTATCTTCATATGGGGATTGTACAAATGTCCCATACACCTGCAATTAGACAAAACACAAAAGTGTATGAAGTATTTTTGTTCTGGATAACATAAATAGATTATTGAATAGTTTGCACTAGAAATCACCTGACAAATATGCATGTATGCAATATTTTTGGTTGTATCCAAGGTAGTTATGTCCTCATCACAACCAGATTCTAGAGGACATGTTGAGAGCTTGTGCGCTAGATTATGGATCTAGCTGGGATGATAATTTGCCTTACGCAGAGTTCTCCTATAACAACAGCTACCAAGCTAGTTTGAAGATGGCCCCTTTCAAAGATTTGTATGGAAGGAGGTGCAAGACACCATTGATGTGGGTTGAAGTTGGAGACCTACAATTGTTCGGACCAGATTTAATCAGAGAGTCTGAAGAGAAGGTTAAGTTGATTCGTGATAGACTGAAGGTAGCTCAGTCTAGGTAGAAGAGTTATGCCGACACTAAATGCAAGGAGGTAGCCTATGAAATCGGAGATAAAGCATATCTCCACGCGTCACCACTTCGAGGAGTTAAACATTTGGAGTCAAAGGGAAGTTAGCCCCAAGATTTGTAGGACCATATAGAGTTTTGAAACGTATGGGTGAAGTTGCCTACAAGTTGGAGTTACCCGAAGGTTTGTCAGGAGTTCACGATGTGTTTCATGTTTCCCAGTTGAAGAAGTGCCATGCAGAGATGGCCAATATTCCTCTGAGAGATACAGTACCCCTGGAAGCAATTAAGTTGGAGAGTGACCTAACCTACGAGGAGAAACCCGTCAAGATTCTCGAGTTTGCCAACCGAGTTACATGCAGCAAGGTCATCAAGTTTTGCAAAGTTCAGGGGAGCCACCATACCGAGGAAGAAGCCACCTGGGAGCGAGAAGAAGACCTATGGAAAGACCACCCGCACCTTTTTGCTAGCCAACCCGAATCTCGAGGGCGAGATTCATCTTAAGGGGGTAGGTTTGTAACATCCCAATTTTCAATTTGGATGTTAATTATTAGGTCATCATATGCATCCATGATTTGTGTAGTTTGAACTTGATTTATTTGGACATTTTGATCCTAGAGACCTTAAGCAACTCAAGGACCATTTGAGAGAGTTGGAGGTTTTCACAAAAATCCATTTTTGAATTTTCAAAATTTGGCATTTTGGATCAAAGTGAATTTTTATTTGAAATTATTTTTCCTATTATTTCTAAATAAACTAAAATAATAAGAGAAGATAATATGACTTCTTTGAAACAGCGAGGAAATAATGGAAATTTAATTTTGAATAAAAATATATTTTATTTGAGATTTTATTCGGTTAAATCAGTGGAAAAATATGCATTTTTTAAATTTGCATTTAGCCGAGAAAAATGTTCACTTGGTCCTAAATATTAGGAGATGACGGTGAAAATTATTTTTGGAATTTTAGGAATTTTATTTTATTTTATTTGAAATTTTTCTTCGTGGCAAAATTTATTTAAAAAAAATTCAGGACCGAACTGGGCCGAAGGCCCAGCCGGCCCGTCAGCGCCGCCGCCTCCCCAACGCGTGGCCGAGCCGGACTCCCGCCAGAGTCCGAGCCGCCGACGCTGTCGCCCGATCCCCTCCCCAAGTTGGCGCCCCCCGACCCCCTTTAAAGCTGCCGCCACCCTGGCCCCTCCTCTCATCAGCCCCGCCGCTGCAGCCCGCCTCCCGCCGAGCTGCCCTGCTGCCGCTGCCGCCCGATCCGTGCTGCCGCCGGTTTTCTCCGCCCGAACCGGTATAACCGCCAAAAATCCGCCCCCTTTTTTAGTTTTGGTTTTTTACTTTTAGATTGGTTTATTTTATTAGGTTAGTTTAATTAGCGAATGATCGTTCATTTAGATCTGTTAGTGAATGTTTTCGTTAGTTAGTTCTGTTAGCGAACGTTCTTTCGTTAGATTTTTCTTTTTAATTTTATTTTTCAGCCAGGGACCTATCCACAATTAGTTTTCTTACAGATTAGTCCATGATCTTTAAACCATCACTACTTTTTGCTTGTTTATCCAAATCCAACGAAACGAATGCCAAATTCTTCGTATTGACCCCCTCTATTCAGATAAACAACTTGAACATGTTTTTGGAAATTTAAAATTTGGTTTCAAGCAGATTTGAATTTGAACTTCTTTTGAACGTAGTTTGTGTTTCGTAGCTCCGATTTGATTGATTCTTTTTGCAAATTGAAGCTCTTCACTTGAAATTTCAGTTTAGATCTTTTATTTGGGTCTTATACTTGCATATTATGCTTGAGTTCTTATGTATGCTATTGTTTGTTTATGATAGATTACCCGGAGTGCAAAGCTTGCTACTGCGAATTTCTAGGGTTTTCCGATCGTCAGCAAGGCAAGTAACACTTTGATCATATCCCTTTATTACCCAGTTTTATGCATTAGTTTCAACCCTCAAACATTGCGTGAGTAGGTTTTGGTAACATGTGGGTGTGGGAAGTAGTTGTTGAGGTAGGAACCTATTGTATTTTATTGAACCCCGAGTATTATACATTATGCTCATACTACTTTGCTATGCTCGTAGACGTGGATTGGTATGTGAGATTCATGAAAGATGTGAGAGTTATATTTAACTAAGGGAAACTTAAGGTGGCTACTTTAATACAAATCTGGGTGGATTGGTTGTGGGCACCTGAGGAATCTAGTGTTGTCCTAGGAGATCCCGGGGTACCCGTGTGATCATCCTATGGAATGCCACCCAGGCTCAAAGGGGTCATAAGATTATTCATGCTAGAAAGTTCCGTGTGCAGCCACATGCCATTATGGGCTCTGGCATAGTTGAGTAAGTTGTGGGAAACCTTTCCATGATGGGCTAGCAGATGTAGGGGAATTTTAGGTGTACCAGCCTATCTATCGGTTATGAGACCTCTTCGGAAAGACTGTGTCTCGATCATCCATTTCTCAAACATCATGTAGTGGGAGAAATCCAACAGAGGAGATCGAGTCTTGTGGGGAAAAGTGCACAAACCTCTACAGAGTGTACAAACTAATCATGGTTAGCCGTGTCCCCGGTTATGGACATCTTGAGTATCTGGTACTTACATTATTGTTTGATTTCATCACTTTGCTTAATGAATTTATTGGGTTGTTAATATTATTTTGGTATTGAGTTGGGGATACCTTCTCAATAAAGACTTAAACTTTGTAGTTAAATAAAATCTATTCCTTTGCTATAGGGAAAAATAGCTTTATGCAAATGATAATCTTTGAGCCTCCACCAGCCGTATATGAATGTAGTGATAGATGTTATTTGTTCATTGCTCTATAGTGTTATCTTGCCAGCATATTCCATGTGCTGACCTACACGGCTGCAACGTATCATGTTGCAAAATTCTCAGATGAAGAGTAAGGTGCGCTAGGTCGTTGTCATGCACTTAGTATTGCCGTGGAGTTGGATGGACTCATTTACCTTCGATGCTTCTGCAGTTATTTTAATTTAGATGGCCTTCAGCCATATTATTGAAATAAGTACTCTTTTTGAGACACCCGATGTAATAAGTGTGTGATTGAACTCTGCTATAAATCCTCAAGTACTGTGTGTATCGGCAATACCAGTCCAGGCATGACACTTAAGCACAGAGACTACGGTCCATTGGGATCGGGTCGCTACATAGGATATAGGCTATGTGATGATATTGGATCATGGAACTACAACCGATTGAAATTGGAATTTCATCAAAAGTTTTATCCTATGCATCTGGTTCAACATGATCGGAATTATATATATATAATTTTTGTCATCGCGAAGGAGAAAGTATCGCTCAAGCTTGGGGGAGGCTTATGTCAATGTTATATTCATGCCCCAATCATGAGCTCTCAAGAGAAATTATTATTCAAAAAGTTTATGCTCAACTTTCTCATAATGATCGATCCATGCTCGATACTTCTTGTACTGGTTCCTATATGAAGAAGGATATTGAATTCAAATGGGATTTACTAGAAAGAATTAAATGCAACTTTAAAGATTGGGAACTCGATGAAGGTAAAGAGTCAGGTATAAACCTTAAGTTTGATTGTGTTAAATCTTTTATGGATACCGATGTTTTTAGTGATTTTAGCACTAAATATGGACTTGACTATGAGATAGTAGCTTCTTTCTGTGAATCTTTTTCTACTCATGTTGATCTCTCTAAGGAGAAGTGGTTTAAATATCATCCTGCCATTGACATTGAAGTAGTAGAATCTATTAAAGTTGAAGAAGAAACTATTACTTACAATGTTGATCCTATTGTTCCTACTGCTTATATTGAGAAACCACCTTTTCCTGTTAGAATAAAGGATCACACTAAGGCTTCAATTGTGGTTCGTAAGAGTTATACTAGGACACCTACACCCCTGAGAAAATTAAAGTTGAACCTAGTATTGCTATGGTTAAAGATCTCTTGGTTGATAATATTGATGGGAATGCTATTTATTTCTGTGATGAAGCTGCTAGAATTGCTAAACCCGATATGAAAAATAAACATAGACCTGTTGTTGGAATGCCTGTTGTTGCTGTTAAAATAGGAGATCATTGTTATCATGGCTTATGTGATGTGGATGCTAGTGTGAGTGCAATTCCTTATACCTTGTATGAAAAAATTATGAAGGATATTGCATCGGCTGAGATAGAAGATATTGATGTTACTATTAAGCTTGCCAATAGAGATACTATTTCACCAATTGCGATTGTTAGAGATGTTGAAGTCTTGTGTGGAAAAAATAAATACCCTATTGATTTTCTTGTTCTTGGTTCCCGACAAGATAACTTTTGTCCCATTATATTTGGTAGACCTTTCTTGAACACTGTTAATGCTAAGATAGACTGCGAGAAAGGTATTGTTACTTTTGGTTTATGGGATATGTCTCATGATTTTAATTTCTCTAAATTTCATAGACAACCACATGATAAAGAATTACCTAGAAAGGATGAACTTATTGGTCTTGCCTCTATTGCCGCGCCTCCTACTGATCCGTTAGAACAATATTTGCTAGACCATGAAGATGATATGTTTATGAATGAAAGAAGGGAAATAGATGAAGTATTCTTTAATCAAGGGCCTATCTTGAAACATAATTTGCCTGTTGAAATCCTCGGAGATCCTCCTCCACCCAAGGGTGATCCCGTGTTTGAGCTTAAACAATTACATGATACTCTGAAATATGGTTATCTTGATGAAAAGAAGATATATCTTGTTATTATTAGTGCTAATCTTTTAGAGCATGAAGAAAAGAAATTATTGAAAACTCTGAAGAAGCATCATGCTGCCATTGGATATACTCTTGACGATCTTAGGGGCATTAGTCCCACTCTATACCAGCACAAAATTAATTTGAAACGTGATGCTAAACCATCTGTTGATCATCAACGACGGTTAAATCCTAAGATGAAATAAGTGGTAAGAAATGAAATACTAAAGCTTCTGGAGGCAGGTATAATTTATCCTATTACTAATAGTCAATGGGTAAGTCCTGTTCATTGTGTCCCTAAGAAAGGAGGTATTACTGTCGTTCCTAATGATAAGAATGAATTGATTCCACAAAGAACTGTTACAGGTTATAGAATGGTAATTGATTTTCACAAATTAAATAAAGCTACTAGAAAAGACAATTACCTTCTACCTTTTATCGATCAAATTCTAGAAAGACTATCTAAACATACACATTTTTTATTTCTAGATGGTTATTCTGGTTTCTCTCAAATACTTGTGTCAAAAGATGATCAAGAGAAAACCACTTTTACTTGCCCTTTTGGTACCTTTGCTTACAGACGTATGCCCTTTAGTCTATGCAATGCACGTGCTACCTTTCAAAGATGCATGACTTCTATATTCTCTGATTTTTGTGAAAATATTGTTGAGGCTTTCATGGATGATTTCTCCATTTATGGAACTTCTTTTGATGATTGCTTAAGCAACCTTGATCGAGTTTTGCAGAGATGTGAAGAAACTAATCTTGTCTTGAATTGGGAGAAGTGCCACTTTATAGTTAATGAAGGTATTGTCTTGGGGCATAAAATTTCTGATAGAGGTATTGAAGTTGATAAATCTAAACTAGATGTTATTGAAAAGATGTCGTGTCCTAAAGATATCAAAGGTATAAGAAGTTTCCTTGGTCATACTGGTTTCTATAGGAGGTTTGTTAAAGACTTCTTTAAAATTTCTAGGCCTCTCACTATTCTCTTATAAAAAGATGTTCCTTTTGTTTTTGATGATGATTGTGTAGAAGCATTTGAAATACTTAAGAAAGCCTTGATTTCTGCTCCTATTGTTCAGCCGACCGATTGGAATTTACCCTTTTAAATTATGAGTGATGCTAGTGATTATGCTATTGGTGCTGTTCTAGGACAAAGAGTTGATAAGAAATTAAATGTTATTCATTATGATAGTAAAACTCTAGACAGTGCCCAGAGAAATTATGCTACTATTGAAAAATAATTTTTAGCAGTTGTATTTGCTTGTGATAAGTTCAGACCTTATATTGTTGATTCTAAAGTAACTATTCACACGGATCATGCTGCTATTAAATATCTTATGGAAAATAAAGATGCTAAACCTAGACTTATTAGATGGGTTCTCTTGCTACAAGCATTTGATTTGCATATTATTGATAGAAAGGGAGCTGAGAACCCCGTTGCAGACAACTTGTGTAGGTTAGAAAATGTTCTTGATGACCCACTACCTTTTTATGATAGCTTTCCTAATGAACAATTAGCTGTCATAAATGCTTCTCGTAGTACTCCATGGTATGATGATTATGCTAATTACATTGTCGCTAAATTTATACCACCTAGTTTCACATACCAACAAAAGAAAAGGTTTTTCTATGATTTAAGACATTACTTCTGGGATGACCCACACCTTTATAAAGGAGTAGATGGTGTTATTAGACGTTGTGTACCCGAGCATGAACAGGAAAAGATCCTACGCAAGTGCCACTCCGAGTCTTACCGAGGACACCACGCAGGAGATAGAACTGCACATAAGGCATTGCAATCTGGTTTTTATTGGCCTACTCTCTTCAAGGATGCTCATAAGTTTGTCTTGTCTTGTGATGAATGCCAGAGAATTGGTAATATTAGTAGACGTCAGGAAATTCCTATGAACTATTCACTTGTTATTGAACCATTTGATGTTTGGGGCTTTGATTATATGGGAGCTTTTCCTTCCTCTAATGGGTACACACATATTTTAGTTGCTGTTGATTACATTACTAAGTGGGTAGAAGCTATTCCAACTAGTAGTGCCGATCATAACACTTCTATTAAGATACTTAAAGAAGTTATTTTTCCGAGGTTTGGAGTCCCTAGATATTTAATGACTGATGGTGGTTCACATTTTATTCATGGCGCTTTCTGTAAAATGCTTGATAAGTATGATGTTATGTAGGGAACGTAGCAGAAAACAAAAAATTTCTGACCTACGCACCAGCCCAGGACCACTATGGAGACCGCATACATGTTTGATCTTTTTCGTTACCGGCTCGTAGCGCAGCGGAAGTAGAGTCGATGATGACCGGTGGTGCAGATCCCCGCAGCTAGGATTTACAACCTCCCGACCGCGAGGATGTATACCCTCATCCGACCCACGGACATCCCTCCGGGAGGCAGTCGGACAGTCCCTCGGACGGTGTCGTGGACAGCCCTTCGGGAGGACCCTCAAAACTCGGATGGTCACTCGGACAGCCCTTCAAGAGGACTCACAAAACTCGGACCGTCACTTGGACATCCCTTCGGGAGGCACTCTCAAAACAGCCCCTCGGGCAAAAGGTTCGAAACTACGACCTCTCTACGGGGTTGCACACATACGGTGTCATCTATCCGACAGGGCTTCACCGTCCAGAACTAGTTCCCACCGGAATCCAGACAGCCTTTCGGCTCTACGAAACTATTTCGTTGGGAGGGAGAGAGAAGCCAGATCATGCATGGCACTTGTATGTGAGAAAGAGTGTGTCTTTAGACAGCCCCCTCCACCCCTATTTATAGGACAAGCCCAAGGGTGGCTTCTCCAAGAAGCCAAGGGGATAATACCAAAAGGCCCTCAAGGTGGCTTCTCCAAGAAGCCAAGCAAAAAGCACTTTCACTATTCATGACGACATTTTTCAGCGTCCGTTCGAACTAAAAATATTTATGTGGGCTCAGAACATTTCCAGTACCCACTAAAATAATTTTCAACACATTCTGAAACAATTTCGGTTTAGTGATTTTCATCTGCGAAAAGCAAACAATAATGCGTTTTCACTATTCATGAAGACAATTTTTCGGGTCCATTAAGTCCATAAATATTTATGTGGGTCTTAGAATAATTCCAGTACCCACTAAAACTATTTTGGATTCGTTCTGAACAATTTCAGATTAGTGAATTTCATCTGCAAAAAACAACCAAAGCGGTGCCGGCAGCTCCGATACATTTCCAGTTTTTATCCCAAAAATTTCCCAGAAGTTTCTAGAATAATTCTGGCACCCTCCAAGAATTATCACGCGTGTCCCAAAACCAATTTGACTTAATGGTATATCCCAAAACAACCTTTTGGTTTTACGAAACTATTTCGCTATTCTCTCTCCGGAACTCTTCCATTGTCTCCGAAACTTTTTCGGCAAATTTCTCTCAGACTCCCTATCTAGTATTCAGTAGATAGATGACCCTTAAGCGTGTGACCCTATAGGTTCGGTGAAGCATAGACATGACCGGAACACTTTCCAATCAATGATCAACATCAGAGCCGTGGACACCCATATTGACCCCTATACCCACACGAATGAATATTCGAGTGAACCTCCAGTTGCAGTGAGCTATTCCTGTTGCTCCGCGATATGTCACAAACACCCGAGGTGAGATTTATTGCATCCCCGTGGATGAACAATTTTTCCACCATGCAAGTTACCTCGTTACCGGTTTTGTTCTCTTTTCTCGTTTCAGTATGCCAGCATCCCTGTGATCAAATCACACTGTGTCTGGCCAGACGATGATGGATACCGTAACACCAAGAGGGCCCGAGAATATCTCTCCATCGTCGGAGGAGCAAATCCCAATCTTGAGCTATCAAGTTACTTTACACACTTTTCCATGAACCCGTAAGCCGCCGTAATAGCCACCCATTTACGGATGACGTTTAACAAACCCCAAACTTCATGAAGCAAGTATGAAGAAACTCGATACTCTCATGGTCTAAGGAATTATGCAAACATTAATCATATTTGTGTTATCAACCATAAACTTATGACGAATGAATCTCATAGCATAACATCAATCCGGGTCGATTCAACACAAATGTTCTCTTAACATTGTGCCCTCAAAGTTGCTGGCATAGACATGCCCATGATCAGGAAAACAGAACCGTCATGCAACACTTGTGCTAGTCTTAGAGGCCAGACTAAGAATATATCTTACTGTTTATTATTCCACACGTGCATTTGAGTCTTCCTCCGAGCCTCATGTTATTGCAGACTCGAGAACCATAGCAGTTATAGCATGGAACATAAACATAATTATGAACTTGGAGATAAATAATATCATTTATTATTGCCTCTAGGGCATATCTCCTACAGACTCCCACTTGCACCAGAGTCAATAATCTAGTTAATGCTAATGCACTTTACACCTATGGCATACTGGTGTAAAAAATGCTTCGCATGTGGTATAGCCTGATGTCCATCGGATCTGACAACTTCAGCTCTGTGTGTATCTCTGCATATCCTCGCGTTTTTACGCTTTCACAAAATTCATATTTTGTGCGGACTGGGCTTTGTATATATGTGAATCATTGGTTGAAACCTGATTCTCAGACTGAGTTATGGAGCAACTATCTGCAATAGTGTCCCATTGACCAAAGCCTTCTTGGAACCATACTAAGTTCATGAATGAACTATATGATTCAACATCTTTGTCTTTGTCGCTTCTAAAGTGGCAACATAATTCGCCTCTGTTATAGAATTCGCCGCAGTAACTTGTTTGGAACAATTTCCAACTAACTGCACCACTATATTGTGTGTTACACAAAACCCTCAATTTAAATCGAAAATCGCATGGAGAAATTATGAAGATTGTATCGATGTAACCTTCTACAACGAACTCTTCATGATCTCCACTTGCGAGAAAACATGTCATCAGTGCTACTTTAGTACTCAATGATCCCTTTCACTGTCGTCCCATGATCAGTACTTTTGATCACTTTGGTATCTATACTCGCAACAACTTGGGAGTATTGGACATATCTGGTTGTTTTACATACCATGGAATACATGATTAATCCAAACACAGGAGTGTGTGGAATCTCCATCATGTATTTTGCTCATCAGTGTTTTGGGACACTGATTCTTGCAAAAACTCTTTCCATGTGACTTCGACAAGAATTACTCCGTCAATATGTATTTTTGCTCAGACCTATTAGGTAAATATATCTCCATAGATCATTGTGCCTAATATCAAGGTTATTTAGCCCAAGCACTTCAAATGAAGTCCTAATTCATGTCAAGAAATTTATTTCCAGTTAACAATGTGACAAGCACACAAGGTTTTCAGAAATATTATTATGCTCCCACTTACTTTCTTGAAACCACAAGCATCTTCATTACCCATTGATGAATTCAAACCCCTTTGACCATTCCATCAAAAATGAAGATTCCAACTCCATTTTGCTCTCTTCTGTCCATTGCTGGAACTCTGAAGCTAGCATACTTACTAGCATCCTTTGGACCGACAAAATACTTTGAAATGTATCACATACAAGTCCTAGGTTGTATTTCCAATTCATGGAAATTCTTTTGTCATCCATGTTTCATATCTCACGTTTTGAAATATGTATTAATTGCTAGTTTAACCCGAACCGACTTTAAGCATTGCTACGGTGAGACAATCTCATTGTAGTCAACTCCTTGAACTTGTTATTGCAACAAGTCGAGCTTAATGGATAAAACATTTTAATCCATTTCAGTTTATAGTCCCATTACAATCTGTTAGACTCCAAGTCTTTCGGAGGGTTTATCAAGATTTAAATCTTGAATCATTTATGGAAACTATCTCGGATTATATTAGCATTCAGCCAATTCCAGAGTCAGGGCCCATCAACGCTTCCTTGTGTATCATAGGTATACTATTGTCTAACAACAATATCTCGTTTGCGCACTTGAGAGGTTTGCACGAGCTTTGCCTATGTTGTTCAGCTACAAGTTCGACCGAAGTCCATACATCTAATGCAGAGGCTTCCATATCAGTCGTAGTAGGAAACTCTAGAATTACTTCCAAGGTTCCTTTCCTTTGACCTGATGGCGAAGATAGTTGTTATCTCGTCGAGTTGCATTGTCCTCCCACTTACCCTTTTGCAAGAACTATTTCTCTTTAAAAGCATACCGTTTTGTGGCAAAAATCCTTTGCCTCGGTATAGTGGTGGGGGAATACCCAATGACTTGGGATAACTTACAAAGTAGCACTTGCTTGATTTGGAATAGGTTTGTAACCTTTTACACAAGCCCCATATTCCAAATGTTAAGAAAAGATATAACATGGTTGGGCGTACCAGAACATGCCGTCATTTCAACTGACCCGATGGAGCTCTTTTCAGTGTAAAAGCCGCAGTCTCTAAAGCATTACTCTTCAAAAGTGATAATGGCAAATTTATTTATGTCATCTTTGATCTTACCATGTCATAAATGGTTTGATTACATCTTCACAGACATTCCACTCATAGTGGTGTTCTGGGAGTTGTAAGTTATGAAACTCTTTTCACAACTCATCAGACGTTCGCTAAACTTGTAACTCAAATATACCTTTCTGCACTAAAATTGCAGAAACATAATTTCCTTGTTATGATAACTTCTACTTCATTTTTGAAAACCTTTGAAATGATTTCAAAAGATCCAGACTTACGTCTCATCAAGCAAATATCCATATATCTACTTGAGTCATTTCTGAAGATATATAAATCCACTACTTGCAACAACATTTATTGAACAACACACATCAAAATGTATGATCACCAATAAGTTTGTTGCTCGTACCTTATGGCCTACGAACAGTATTTCAGTCACTTCACTTTTCGGACAAAAGTTGCAAGTGCCAGATGATTGAAAATAAAACGACTTCAAAATCCATCGTAATGGAATTTTTCCATGCGGGGTTTTCCAATGTGACCAAATGCAGTGCCACACATGTGTGGTATTCTCATAGTCTTGCGACATTTAGCGTCAGTGTTATGGATGTATCATTTTACCATCAATATTCATAACATACATCCCATCTTGGATGGAAGCATGGCCCTTCATGTTATTTATAATACTGAACAACAATTGTTCTTTTATGAACAACCCTTTTGCAATAAACATTGTGCAATGGGCTAGAGTGTAAGAAACTCTAAAATGAATTATGAAAGTAAACATAGAGGTAATATATTAATATCATTATTCATAACATACATCTCATTCATAATAAAAGTATGGCACTTATGTTCATTCATAATACTGAACATCAAAAGTTCTCTTATGAACAACCTTCTTGCAAGATATCTTATGCAAAGGGCTAGAGTGTGAGAAACTCTAAAATGAATTATGAAAGAAAATACATAGGTAATACACCGATGGATGGTATAGTAACTTTTACTATGTTCCCAGCATGTATTAAAACCTCATTCCTGGCTAGTCTTTTTAGGCCATAGTAGCTCTTACATTGATTCACAACAGAATGCAATCGAGTGGGTATCTTTGCGATTAACTCACAATACCAAAGAATTAGTGATTACCATGTTTAACCATAATTCCCAAGAACTATATCTTTGACCAGCCTTCTATACATCAAAAACTTGTATGACATTCATACATGAGCTGGATATTCCGGTCATCTTTCTTTCTGCCTTTATACTTCTAAAAGTTTAACTTTTAGTATTTCTCCTACTTGCAAAAGAAGCACCCAACTTAAGAGTGGCATTAGCCCCAGACTTCCTAGGCGTGTAAGTATACTAACACCCTTTGGACACTTCCTTTCTCTTTAAGTTGTTGTTTTATTCACCTTTCATCATATCACAGGCGTTCTTCCGGATCCCTCTCTTATCAGTCTAATGCATAGTAAACACTTTACTAATAATTTGCAAACAAACATTGCTTTGGATATTTCATATCTTTTAGCCTTTGTTTGTATCTGAAAATTAATTTTCAGTTCCATGAATATCACATAACTATCCCAAAACTTCCAAAGTTCGGGTTTCACCGAAGCAAACATATTGCACTTGACCGTAATGGAATTCTAGCTTTTGGATCGAAGGACGAGAGTCACATCATCCATAGCATTTGTGGGAGGATATCAAAAGCATGCGATACGACAAAGTCCTTCTCGGCACTCTTGAGGACAATCCTCACATTGCGTTACCAATCGTAAAGTTTTAACCAGATATTTAACATCTATAAAATTTTAACAGGGAAGGTGGAAAAGCGAGCCATTATTCTACAACTATTTTGTAAGAAACACTTAGACAATGTTCATAATTAATTGCGCTGATAATTAAACATGTTAATTCAACAGTGCGCTCCCACTCAAATCAATATCTCTCAAAATTGATTATGAGTGACACAAGACCTGCATATCCATTCAACGCCATTGAACGAGATGAACACTGATGGCGCGAAATTCAATCGGTAGGCAAACTTGCCGATCACATATCTATGTGGCTCTTGTTCATATTTCGATGGGCGTGTTCCGAGCTCAGGGAGATCCTTCCAGAACATCAAGACAACCAAGTGATCTTGCTGCGAGGTCTCAACTCACCCGCCTCACACTTCCCTAATCGTTTGTACCAAGGGAGATCCTGCGATACCCTGAAAAGTTAGGTGCCGTGACGGTGCTACACTTGGGAGAACACTAACTACTTGATTTTTTTGAGAGATCACCCCAATAAAAGCGACTATCGCACAATCAAGAAGGGTGCATCAAGAGGGATAAAAATCTTCGGCAATTCATAATAGCATGATATGGTATAGCCTCTTCTGATGGAGAAGTCAAGTATTTCTTCGTCTTCGGCATTCGCGTCGGTGTTCACCTTTGCGAAGATTGCCACCACCTTGTCGATGCACCAGATAATATCGCTATCTCCATAGCGGATAAAACAAATGCATTACTTAAGGTTGACATGCAGGTCATTAAAGTGCAATCATATGGCTCCATCCATCATGCTGAATCATGACATGCAGGTCATGTTAATTACACCATATAGTCATCTCATATATAATCAAATTGCATATGAGCATTGCTATACCACATCACATGCACATCCTGCAAAATCCAGTTAGATGCCTCTAATCAGTTTATGCAAAATTATATTTTATGTGGCTTCTAAGGTTTTGACTTAAACCGCATCTACCAACGTTTTATCATCAAGTATGATTATTCAAGTTGCTAGATTAACATATCGGGGTGTATGAAACACGAGATAATTAAATCTCGAGCCCCATACTAAACTTCGTCATACGCATGACCCCCGTGCAGATCATATCTGCAATGCCCTTTCATCTACGAATTTCATCTTTCTTTTGACTACGGCAGAACCCAAAGAACTGATAACACTTCCATGATCAATCAGGATCACAGATTGCCAGAACTTTGTCAAATTCCACCATGCTGTCTCGAGACCGAGCAAACGCAAATTCTAGGGAAGCAACAAGAACGCCGGGTAACAGATTTCATCTGTCACCCGCATAAATAATTTTCAGCAATAGATCTCATCTACTACCTAATTATATTATGCAATACCCATACATCTCCATGTATTCTAGATCGAAACCTGCATCTACGCATAGCAAGGCTCTTGATGCCATTATAGGGGAATGCAGCAGAAAACAAAAAAAATTTGACCTATGCACAGCTCAGGACCACTATGGAGACTGCATACATGGTTTGATCTTTTTCGTTACCGACTCGTAGCGCAGTAGATGTAGAGTCGATGACGAACGACGGTGCATATCCTCGCAGCTAGGATTTACAACCTCCCAACCGCGAGGATGTATGCCCTCATCCGCCCCATGATAGCCCTCCGGGAGGCGGTCAGACAGTCCCTCGGATGGTGTCACGGACAGCCCTTCGGGAGGACCCTCAAAACTCGGACGGTCACTCGGACAGCCCTTCGGGAGGACTCACAGAACTCAGACCGTCACTTGGACAGCCCTTCGGGAGGCACTATCAAAACAGCCCCTCGGGCAAAAGGATCGAAACTATGACCTCTCTACAAGGTTGCACACATACGGTGTCATCTATCCGGCAGGTCTTCGCCGTCCAGAACTAGTTCCCACCGGAACCCAAACAACCTTTCGGCTCTACGAAACTATTTCGTTAGGAGGGAGAGAGAAGCCAGATCATGCATGGCACTTGTATGTGAGAAAGAGTGTGTCTTTAGGCAGCCCCCTCCACCCCTATTTATAGGCCAAGCCCAAGGGTGGCTTCTCCAAGAAGCCAAGGGGATAATACCAAAAGGCCCTCAAGGTGGCTTCTCCAAGAAGCCAAGCAAAAAGCACTTTCACTATTAATGACAACATTTTTCAGCGTCCATTTGAACTGAAAATATTTATTTGGGCGCAGAACATTTCCAGTACCCACTAAAATAATTTTCAACGCGTTCCGAAACAATTTCAGTTTAGTGATTTTCATCTGCGAAAAGCAAACAAGAATGCGTTTTCACTATTCATGATGACAATTTTTCGCGTCCATTAAATCCGAAAATATTTCTGTGGGTCTTAGAATAATTCTAGTACCCACTAAAATGATTTTGGATTCATTCTGAAACAATTTCAGATTAGTGAATTTCATCTACGAAAAACAACCAAAGCGGTACCAGCAGCTCCGAAACGTTTCCGGTTTTTATCCCGAAAAATTCCCAGAAGTTTCCAGAATAATTCTGGCACCCTCCAATAATTATCAGGCGTGTCGTGAAACCAATTTGACTTAATGGTATATCCCGAAACAACTTTTCGGTTTTACGAAATTATTTTGCTATTCTCTCTCCGGAACTCTTCCATTGTCTCCGAAACTTTTTCGACAAATTTCTCTCAGACTCCCTATCTAGTATTCAGCAGATAGATGACCCTTAAGCGTGTGATCCTATAGGTTCGGTGAAGCATAGACATGACCGGAACACTTTCCGATCAATGATCAACATTGGAGCCATGGACACCCATATTGACCCCTATACCCACACAAATGAATATTCGAGTGAACCTCCAGTTGCAGTGAGCTATTCCTGTTGCTTCGCGATATGTAACAAACACCCGAGGTGACATTTATTGCATCCCCATGGACGAACAATTTGTCCACCATCCAAGTTACCTCGTTACCGATTTTGTTCTCTTTTCTCGTTTCCGTGTTCTGGCATCCCTATGATTAAATCACACTGCATCTGTGTAACACCCACAATGCGGCTATATCTCCCACGTGTCAGGGCATGACTTAGAGGCATAGCCTCTTGGTAGGTTTGTCGCAGGAGGGGTAATCTTTACACATCCCATGTACTGAATAAGAAAGGGCTAAAGAGTTGGCTTACAATCACCACTTCACACAATACATAAATAATTCATACATCATGCAAGGTACAATCAAAGGTCCGACTACGGAACCAAAATAAAGAAGACAACCCCAAATGCTAGATCCCCGATCGTCCCAACCGGGCTCCTCTACTGATCTTCCGGAAAAGAAACATAGTAACGTCCCGAATCCTCGTCGAACTCCCACTTGAGTTCGTTAGTGTCACCTGCACTGGTATCCTCGGCACCTGCAACTGTTTGAAAGTATCCGTGAGTCATGAGGACTCATCAATCTCACACCCGCGAGATCAAGACTATTTAAGCTTATGGGTAGGAAAGGGTATTGAGGTGGAGCTGCAACAAGCACTAAGCATATATGGTGGCTAACATACGAAAATAAGAGCGAGAAGAGAAGCAACGCACGGTCAAGAAGCTATAAGCGATCAAGAAGTGATCTTGAAGCTACTTTCGTTCAAGCATAACACGAGACCGTGTTCGCTTCCCGACCTCCGCCGAAAAGAGACCATCACGGCTACACACGCGGTTGATTCATTTTATTTAAGTTAAGTGTCAAGTTCTCTACAACCGGATATTAAAAAATTTCCATCTGCCACATAACCGCGGGCACGACTTTCGAAAGTTTATGCCTTGCAGGGGTGTCCCAACTTAGCCCATCACAAGCTCTCATGGTCAACAAAGGATATTGCTTCTCCTAGGAAGACCCGATCAGACTCGGAATCCCGGTTACAAGACATTTGGACAATGGTAAAACAAGACCAGCAAAGCCACCCGATGTGCCGACAAATCCCGATAGGAGTCGCATGTATCTTGTTCTTAGGGCAACATCGGATGAGACTAGCTACGAGTAAAAGCAACCCTCAAGTTTCCCCGAGGTGGCCCCGCAGGCAGCTCGTTTCGGACCAACACTCAGAGGAGCACTGGCCCCGGGGGGGGGGGGGTTTAAAATAAAGATGACCCTTGAGTCTGCAGAACCCAAGGGGAAGGTATATGGTGGTAGGTAGGCAAATGGTAAAACCAAGGTTGGGCCTTGCTGTAGGAGTTTTATTCAAAGCAAACTGTCAAGGGGTTCCCATAACACCCAACCACGTAAGGAACGCAAAATCAAGGAACATAACACCGGTATGACGGAAACTAGGGCGGCAAGAGTGGAACAAAACACCAGGCATAAGGCCGAGCCTTCCACCCTTTACCAAGTATATAGATGCATTAAAGTAAATAAGAGATAATAATGATATCCCAAACATATCCATGTTCCAACAATGAACAAACTTCATCTTCACCTGCAACTAGCAACGCTATAAGAGGGGCCGAGCAAAAGCGGTAACATAGCCAAACAACGATTTGCTTGGAAAGGTGGGTTAGAGGCTTGACATGGCAATATGGGAGGCATGATATAGCAAGTGGTAGGTAGCGCGACATAGCAATAGAGCGAACAACTAGCAAGCAAAGATAGAAGTGACTTCGAGGGTATGGTCATCTTGCCTGCAAAGTTCTCAGAGTTGTCAAAAGTTTGATCCTCGTAAGCGTACTCAACAGGTTCCTCGGTCATGTACTCGTCTCCTGGCTCTACCCAAAGCAAGACCACAAGCAAAGGACCAACAATCAATCACGGTGTAATGCACAAGCAACATGATGCAATACATGGCATGCCATGCAAGACATGATATGCAATGCATATGCGTGCTCCTCAAGGGAAAGAATGATCAAGGCATCAACTTAACAAACCAAGTGTGCCGCTGGAAAGATGAGACGATGTCGGTCGAAATCGATATAAAGATCACCGGAAACGGATGCACGGTTTGCAAATGGCAAGCATCACAAGAATGACACAAAATTGCGATTAACAGCACGATGCCACTTAGAATGCAACAAGAAACTAAGCTAATGCACTCCAACATAGCAACAAAGCATATGGACGTGATGTACAAGAGATGCTTGACAAAACATGAACACTAAGCTACGGCTAAATCACACTAGAACAGGTTCAAACAAGCATGGGAAAAGTGCAAAAGATATCAGCTTCACAGACTTAGAGAAATTACTAACATGTCAAAAACAACATCAAGAAGCAATGTTTAGAGCAAGCAAACAACATGCTACAGGAACATATCATAGCAAACAAAGGCATGGCATGATTCTACTAAAAGTATAGATCAAAAATCCCTTACTGATCATGAGCCAAAAAGGCACAAAAGATATGATGGCACCCATGTAAACATAGCAAGTTTTATTAACAGTTCCAGACTTAGCAGAAAATAGAGCATGGCAAAACAAATTATGATAGCAACTTGGCATGCTTGTTCCACTCATCATAGTGCACACAAAAAACATGGAATAAATACTAGCATGTAGTAGGCATGAAAAAGAGCACGTTCATGTGCGAAACTACCCCATAGCATATTTGCATAAATATACACATAAAAGACAAAACAACAACATGATGTAAAATGGCATGTTCATTAACTTACTCAAATGCAAAAAGTAATGCCACCACTGGATTCATTGTATTTTTCTACTGCAAAATGACATATAACATGTATATGTTACTGTAGATAAATGCCCACAAATGCACATACCAAAAATACTGCCAGAATTGGATAAAAGACAGAAAAGGAAATGACTCGATGTGGAATGTCTAGATTCGGATGCGGCCATAATTGGAAAGGGGTCACTTTCCAGAAATGGCATGCGCTGGAATAAAAGATTAAAGAGAAAAGAAAGAGAGCAGGGTGTGTGTGTGTGTATGACAGTGGGGCCCTAATGTCAGTGACGCACATCAATAAAAAGGTGCAGGAAAATGTGTGCGGGCTGGGGTTCGAATCCGAGTCCTCCTGCATGTGTGCGCGCATGAGCAACCAGTGGGCTAGGAACCCAACTTGTGAATAGGTGTGTGCTTGGCTCCTTTTGGGCAACAACCAGAAGGCCGAGCCTTTGGCTATGGCGACACAGAGATCACCGGCGCCGACGGCGACGAGCTAGGGGGCGCGGCTCACTATGCAGAGCAAAGGCGGGCGTGCGGGAAGGAGGTATGGATGTGAGTGTGCATGCGGAGCAGCTGGGGCGCTCGAGCACGAGTAGGTATGGCATCCGCGGTGAGCGACGGTAGCGACTACGGCGACACGAGGCAAGGACGAGCGCACGCGGGAGCGGGCGTGCGCGCATGTGGGGCGAGCGTAGGTGCACGTGGAGACGAACGCCCGTGGGTGCGTGTGCAAGAACAAGAGCGCACAAGATAGAATACTTCAACTACACCCAAAAATTCAGAGATCGTCGGAGCATCGAGATCATGGCGGAGGCGCGACCCTAGCATCTCCTACGGGGATCATCCAGCATCGAGAAGGAGAAGGGAGGAAGCCGGGTATACCTCATTACCCTAGGACGAGAAAAATGTGGCCGGCGATGGAGGGAGGCGTCAGCAGCGGGTCGACAAACTTGGCGCGAACTTCTGTCCGAGATGCAGAGGAAGAAGGGGACGTCGTGGAAGGAGTTCTCGGCTGCGGATCGGTGTCAAGACGGAACCAGATCGCTTGGACGAAGGAGGGGAGGCCGCGGAGGAGGGTTAGGCCGGTGGTGAGGTCGTGACCGAGCCGGCCATGGCGTGGGCGGCGGTGGAAGCGACGCGTGTGTGTCCCCTTACCTGTGGCGGTGGCGCGGAGGAGAGGGAGGAGAGGAAGGGGAAAACCCTAGGGCGAGGTTGGGGTATTATAGGAGGGGTGCGGACACCGTGGCTTTCCGTGAGGGGGAGGTGGAGAGAGGAGGAAGAAAAAGGTAGGGGAGAGGTCACTGCATGCGGGCCCGGCATGGGTGTCCAGCATGGATCACCACAAGGAAGGGCAAGCGAAGGGGGCTGCACTGGTGGGCTGGTGCTGCGCCTGGCGTGGGGGGCTAGCTGGGCCGGCCTGGAGGCCGAGGCCCAGGTGGCTGCTGCTTCCCTTTTCCTTTTTTTCTCAAACAGAAAAACTAAAGGAAAAATTGCAAGGGGCTATAAGAAGAAGTTGGGGATAGTAAAAATATCCCCAAGCTTCTGGAATTGTGCACTATTTCGAGATATTGGTTTGGACATTTTTAAAGGAAGTAAAATAATCCAAGTTTGAATTAAATTCAAACTTGAGCCATTTTAAAACCTAACCAAAACAATTCCAATCGAGATGGAATTTGACATTTAGAGGGTAGGTACACGGTGTTAGAATATTGCGGAAAAGATGAACATTTATGGTGGGGAAAAATGACACTTGCAGAAACATGGAAGGGAGGAGGAAGTGGGAAGTGATGATGCAAGATAAAATGCATGGAACATGCAACAACACAACATGTATGAACTCACACCAAGCACATGATGAGGATGGATATGCAATAAGACCCTAGCACAAAGCGAGCACATGATGATGCCATGATGCAACAAGATGACATGATATGAAATGCATGACATGAGCAAAATGCAAAACAAAGACAAAAGGAAACCACGAAGGGAATCTCGTAACTTAAAGCCGGAAATTGCAAGAGTCGGAGTTACAAATATGGCAAGTTACATCTGGGGTGTTACAACACTCCACCACTACAAGAGGATCTCGTTCCGAGATCTAGGACTGAAAGAACTCCGAATATTCGGAATGGAGGTGGTCCTCGCGTTCCTAGGTCGCTTCTCGGTCGGAATGGTGTGACCACTTCACTTTCAGGAATTTGATTGACTTGTTGCGAGTCTTGCGCTCGGTTTCTTCAAGAATAGCAACATGATGCTCATGATAAGACAAATCTTCTTGGAGATCAATCTCTTCGAAGTTGATGGTGCGCTCAGGAGTCTTGAAGCACTTGCGAAGCTATGACATGTGAAACACATCGTGCACGTTTGCGAAGTTGGATGCAAGCTCAAGTTGATAGGCGAGATTGCCTCTTTTGCCAATGATCTTGAAAGGACCCACATATCTAGGGGCAAGGTTCCCTTTGATACCGAAGCGACGAGTGCCTTTCATTGGTGAGACGTGGAGGTAGACATGGTCTCATATCTTGAAAGCCAAGTCACGGTGCTTGCTATCATAGTAATTCTGTTGGCGCGATTGTGCGGCTTTGAGGATTTCACGGATGACTTTGCACATTTCTTCAGCCTCTATGATCAAGTCATTGCCAAGAAGTTGGCGTTCACCAGTCTCTGACCAATTGAGAGGAGTACGACACTTTCTGCCATAGAGAATCTGGAATGGGGCCTTGCCCGAACTTGCTTGGAAGTTGTTGTTGTAGGAGAACTCGGCATATGGAAGACAATCTTCCCACTTCATACCAAAGGAAATGACACAAGCTCTGAGCATATCTTCAAGGATTTGATTGACTCGTTCGACTTGGCCACTAGTTTGAGGATGGAAAGCTGTGCTGAAGCGAATGTTGGTGCCCATGACCTTCTGGAAGGAGTCCCAGAATTTAGAAGTGAAGATTCTTCCACGATCTGAAGATATCAATTGTGGAATGCCGTGCAAGGAGACAATCCTGGAGGTGTATAGCTCTGCCAACTGAGCTGCTGTGATAGATTCTTTGATTGGAAGGAAATGAGCCACTTTAGTAAGCTCGTCGATGACAATGAAGATAACATCATTTCCACGCTTGGACTTGGGAAAACCAGTCACGAAGTACATCTCAATATGGTCAAACTTCCATTCTGGAATAGCAAGAGGTTGGAGAAGACCAGCTGGCCATTGGTGTTCTGCTTTCACCCTTCTGCAGACATCACATTCATTCACGAATTGAGCAATTTCTCGCATCATTCGAGTCCACCAGTACGACTGCTTGAGGTCATGGTACATCTTCATACTTCCAGGATGAATGGATAGAAGGGAATTGTGCGCCTCGTTCATAATGACTTTCCTTAGATCACCTTTAGGAACCACAATCCGGTCCTCAAAGAAGAGAGTGTCTTTGTCATCAATGCGATAGCACTTGTATTTGGGTTGGCTCTTGGCAATCCCATGTTTCACCTTCTTCACCATGGAATCCAGGAGTTGCGCCTCACGAATTTGATCTTCCAAAGTAGAAGAGACTTGGAGGTTGGCAAGAAAGCCTTGAGGAACAACTTGGAGATTCAGTTTGCGGAAAGCTTCACAAAGGTCCGGTTGGAAGGGCTTGAGAATTAAGCTGTTGCAGTAAGACTTCCTGCTCAAAGCATCTGCAATGACATTGGCCTTGCCTGGAGTATATTCAATACTCGAATTGTATTCCTGAATCATTTCGACCCAATGAGTCTGTCTGAGGTTGTGGTTGGGTTGAGTGAAGATGTACTTGAGGCTCTTATGATCTATTAAGATGTCCACTTTCCTTCCCAACAAGAGATGTCTCCATGTTAATAATGCATGGACAACTGCCACCGACTCAAGGTCGTGAGTGGGGTAGTTCCTTTCGTTGGGATTCAACTGACGAGAGGTATAATCCACAACTTTCTTCTCTTGCATTAGCACAACACCAAGACCTTGTAAGGAGGCATCACATAAAACTTCAAATGGCTTGGATTCGTCAGGAGGAGTCAAGACAGGAGCTGAGACTAACTTCTCTTTGAGGGTGTTGAAAGCAACGTCACATTCGGGTGTCCAAACATACTTGACATGCTTCTGGAGGAGGTTGGAAAGAGGCTTTGCAATCTTAGAGAAATTCTCAACAAATCTTCGACAATAACTTGCAAGCCCAAGAAAACTACGGAGCTGCTTGACATTCTGAGGAGGTTCCCAATTCACAATTGCAGACACCTTTTCGGGATTAACAGCGATGCCCTTGGCAGAGATGGTATGACCAAGGTAAAGAATTTCGTCAAGCCAGAACTCACACTTGGAAAACTTCGCATAGAATTTATGCTCTTTGAGTTTGTCAAGCACCAATCTCAAATGCTTGGCATGATCCTCCTTACTCTTGGAAAAGACCAAGATATCATCGAGATACACCAGGATGAAATCATTTGTGTAAGGGTTGAAGATGAAGTTCATCATGCGAGAGAACATTGGAGGAGCATTGACAAGGCTGAAAGACATGACAGTATATTCATAAGAACCATAGCTTGTTCTGAATGTTGTCTTGGGGATATCTTGTTCACAAATGTGAACCTAGTGATAACCCATATGGAGGTCAAGCTTGTAGAATACTTTGGCACCTTTAAGTTGCTCGAATAGCTCATTGATGTTGGGAAGTGGATACTTGTTCTTTATTGTCTTCTTGTTCAATGGGCGGTAGTCGACACAAAGTCGGTCCGTGCCATCCTTCTTCTGGACAAAAAGAACACCATAACCCCATGGAGTTGAACTCGGTCTGATCAGACCCAGACGCTCTTGTTCATCGAGTTGTTTCATCAATTCATTCAACTCCTTTGGTCCAAGCTTGTAAGGACGCTTGCAAACAGGTTCCATACCAGGCTCAAGATCGATAACGAATTCAACTGGCCGGTGAGGAGGCATTCTGGAAAGCTCTTCTGGAAGGACATCTTGATATTCACAAACGACTTGAATCTGAGAGATGGCATTCAACTCACCCTTCTCATTAAGAGAAAACAGTCGAATGGTTTCATCACAAGCGGCATAGATGATCACCTCCTTAGAAGAGTGTGTCAATTGAATTTCCCTGGCAGCACAATCGAGTAGAGCCTTGTGCTTAGAAATCAAGTCCATGTCGAGAATTAGATCAATATCCGAGTCACCAAGAACAATTGGAGAAGATAGAAATTTATAGTTGCCCATCTCGATACCGACATTCGGAACCATCATACTAGAGCTCAAACGCTTAGCCAGAGAACCAACTTTCAATGCTTTAGGTAATGCCTTAGTGTCAAAATTGTGCTCCGATGCAAATGGGAATGACATGAAAGAATGCGATGCACCAGTATCAAATAAGACTTTAGCAGGAATGGAGTTAACTGGAAGGTTACCCATGATCACTTCTGAAGAATCCTCTGCCTGAGCTGCGTTCATCTTGTTGACCTTAGCATCCTTGGGATTATGCTTGACCACTGCACTGCTGGAAGATCTCACAGGAGGAGGAGGCGGAAGGCGCCTTTGGTTGAAGCATTTGTTTGCATAGTGCCCTTTCTGTTGACATTTGTTGCAAGTAACCTCTGAGAGCGGACGATGATGAGGACCACTTGACCTTGGAGCTTGAGACTAAGCTTTGTTCTGATAGACTAGGTTGGGTGGGTGGGAAGATCCATTGCCACCTTTCCTCTTCTGCTGGTAGGGCTGATGAAACGGAGGAGGAGGAGGCAACCAGAACTTCTGTTGCTTAGCTACCACTTGTGAGGAAGAAGGCTGAACTGCGTCCCTGACTCTCTTCTTAGATGCCTCACACTTGAGCTGAGCAGCTTCTTGCTTTAGTTCCATATTGTAGAATTGATCAAACCCAGTCGGCTCAAGAAGCACGAGAGCTAATTGCAGATCTTCTCTGAGGCCACCTCTAAATTGATAGACCATACTCTGTTCATCAGGAACGTCTTGTTTAGAGAAGCGAGCAAGTTTCTGAAACTGGATATTATATTAATACACAGACATGCTGCCTTGCTTGAGTTTGCAGAACTCCTCATGCTTGCTCTCAGCTACACTTGGTGGAATGTCATGAGCTTTGAAGTCTCGGCGGAAATCATCCCAGGTAATCACACGACCTCCTCTGGAATCTCTGTATTGTTGATACCACTCAGCAACTTGATCCTTGAGTTGAAACGAAGCAAACTTGACAAATTCCTCAGGTCTGACATTGCTACATTTAAAATGTTTGCAAATGTCCACGAGTCAATCTCAGCTTCTGTGGCTTCAACGCAGTTGTTGAAAGACTTTGGCTGGTTTGCGAGGAACTGGTTAAGGGTAGCAAACTGAGGCTGATTGTTGCCTTGGCCTTGATTTCCTTGGTTGCCTTGCCCTTGGTTGCGCTCTTGCAAGAGTTGCAATAGCATCCGAGTATTGGCATTGGTGGCTGCCATGACAGCTTGCCATGCCTCCGGAGGTGGAGGTGGTGGCGGAGGGTTTGACTGATCCCCATCATTGCGGTCCAGATTCAGACACGTTGGAGGAGCCATCCTGAAGAGGTTGACATCCGTTAGAATTTTGGAAGACATATATTCAAGCTGAATCAATGGATCAAAATTGCAAGATAAAGTCTTAACATTCGAACAAGGATGACCGAATGAATTCCAAAGTAAATCATCACACGTCCATACGGTTGAGAAGCCACTTAGATAAAGGTAGATGAATAAAGCAACAAGGTACGAATCCGAACAGATAAGTGGTAAGGATTACCCAATCACAAACCAAATATTTGCGGGAAGAAATTCTAGAGCTACTTGAATTCCCACCTATAAAACTCCCGAAACTTTCTGGTTATGCAATCAGGTGTTGGGGATACAGGGGAAGCATAATATCTCACCCAAACTAACAATTCCTACATCCAGTTGTATCCATCCTTCAACACATAACCAAGAAACCTTCAGAAATCATTTACCTCAACCTTCGAAAAGCATCCGTTATACGAGTTATGGCAATACTCCCGAACTCCCGCCCCAGTACTGGGTGGCGTCGAGGTTATCTCACCAACAACTGCATAAAAGAGATTTTTGATGTCGGCGAACTCAGGTATTCCAGAACTGCAACGATAAAATTGGGACGACAACACCTCGGAGCTCAACTCCCCGGGACAGTGCCACATACCCTAAATCTCAGGAGGCACCAAGAACAATGTTCTCGTCACAAGACTATTAGAACGATTCAAAGATACCCACGTGATCCTAAATTTTTTTCGTGAAATTTGAGGAAAGGAGAGTCAAAACTTCTATGTCAGGAGGCCTCACCAGAGCGACGAAGGGATGGGTGAGTAAAAAGAATCCTACTCTCCTATATATATAATCCTAAGACTCAAAACATTTTGTTCTAGACTCAACAACGTCAGTGATTCGATCAAGCAGGGGGCTCCTAAGTCGGGGATGGCTCTAATACCAACTTGTAACACCCACAATGCGGCTATATCTCCCACGTGTCGGGGCACGACTTAGAGGCATAGCCGCATGGTAGGTTTGTCGCAAGAGGGGTAATCTTTACACATCCCATGCACTGAATAGGAAAGGGATAAAGAGTTGTCTTATAATCGCCACTTCAAACAATACATAAATAATTCATACATCATTCAAGGTACAATCAAAGGTCCGACTACGGAACCAAAATAAAGAAGATAACCCCAAATACTAGATCCCCGATCGTCCCAACTAGGCTCCTCTACTGATCATCCGGAAAAGAAACATAGTAACAGCCCTAATCCTCACAGAACTCCCACTTGAGTTCGGTAGCGTCACCTGCACTGGTATCCTCGGTACCTACAACTGTTTGGAAGTATCCGTGAGTCACGAGGACTCAGCAATCTCACACTCACGAGATCAAGACTATTTAAGCTTATGGGTAGGAAAGGGTATTGAGGTGGAGCTGCAGCAAGCACTAAGCATATATGGTGGCTAACATACACAAATAAGAGCGAGAAGAGAAGCAACGCACGGTCGAGAAGCTATAAGTGATCAAGAAGTGATCCTGAAGCTACTTAACACGAGGTCGTGTTCTCTTCCCGGACTCCGCCGAAAAGAGACCATCACGGATACACACGCGGTTGATTCATTTTAATTAAGTTAAGTGTCAAGTTCTCTACAACAGGATATTAACAAATTCCCATCTGCCACATAACCACGGACATGGTTCTCAAAAGTTTATACCCTGCAGGGGTGTCCCAACTTAGCCCATCACAAGCTCTCATGGTCAACGAAGGATATTCCTTCTCCCAAGAAGACCCGATCAGACTCGGAATCCCGGTTACAAGACATTTCAACAATGGTAAAACAAGACCAGCAAAGCCACCCGATGTGTCGACAAATCCTGATAGGAGTCGCACGTATCTCGTTCTTAGGGCAGCACCGGATGACACTAGCTACGAGTAAAAACAACCCTCAAGTTTTCCCGAGGTGGCCTCGCAGGTAGCTCGTTTCGGACCAACACTCAGAGGAGCACTGGCCCGGGAGGGGGGGGGGTTAAAAGAAAGATGACCCTTGAGTCTGCAGAACCCAAGGGAAAGGTATATGGTGGTAGGTTGGTAAATGGTAAAACCAAGGTTGGGCCTTGCTGGAGGAGTTTTATTCAAAGCGAACTGTCAAGGGGTTCCCATAACACCCAGCCGCGTAAGGAACGCAAAATCAAGGAACATAACACCGGTATGAGGGAAACTAGGGCGACAAGAGTGGAGCAAAACACCAGGCATAAGGCCGAGCCTTCCACCCTTTACCAAGTATATAAATGCATTAAAGTAAATAAGAGATAATAATGATATCCCAAACATATCCATGTTCCAACAAGGAACACACTTCATCTCCACCTGCAACTAGCAAGGCTATAAGAGGGGCTGAGCAAAAGCGGTAAGATAGCCAAACAACAGTTTGCTAGGAAAGGTGGGTTAGAGGCTTGACATGGCAATATGGGAGGCATGGTATAGCAAGTGGTAGGTAGTGCGACATAGCAATAGAGGAACAACTAGCAAGCAAAGATAGAAGTGATTTCGAGGGTATGGTCATCTTGCATGCAAAGTTCTCAGAGTTGTCGAAAGCTTGATCCTCGTAAGCGTACTCAACAGGTTCCTTGGTCACGTACTCGTCTCTCGGCTCTACCCAAAGCAAGAACACAAGCAAAGGACCAACAATCAATCACGGTGCAATGCACAAGCAACATGATGCAATACATGGCATGACATGCAAGACATGATATGCAATGCATATGCGTGCTCCAGAAGGGAAAGAATGATGAAGGCATCAACTTGGCAAACCAAGTGTGCTGCTGGAAAGATGAGATGATTTCGGTCCAAATCTATATAAATATCAATGGAAACGGATGCACAGTTTGCAAATGGCAAACATCACAAGAATGACGCAAAACTGTGATTAACAGCATGATGCCACTTAGAATGCAACAAGAAACTAAGCTAATGCACTCCAACATAGCAACAAAGCATATTATAGTGATGTACAAGCGATGCTTGACAAAACATGAACACTGAGCTATGGCTAAATCACAATAGAACAGGTTCAAACAAGCATGGCAAAAGTGCAAAAGATATCAGCTTCACAGACTTAGAGAAATTACTAACATGTCAGAAGCAACATTTAGAGCAAGCAAACAACATGCTACAGGAATATATCGTAGAAAACAAAGGCATGGCATGATTCTACTAAAAGCATAGATCAAAAGTCCCTTACTGATCATGAGCCAAAAAGGCACAAAAGATATGATGACACCCATGTAAACATAGCAAGTTTTATTAATAGTTCCAGACTTAGCAGAAAATAGAGCATGGCAAAACAGATTATGGTAGCAACTTGGCATGCTTGTTCCACTCATCATAGTGCACACAAAAAACATGGAATAAATACTAGCATGTAGTAGGCATGAAAAAGAGCATGTTCATGTGCAAAACTACCCCATAGCATATTTGCATAAATATACACATAAAAGACAAAATAGCAACATGATGTAAAATGGCATGTTCATGAACTTGCTCAAATGCAAAAAGTAATGCCACCACTGGATTCATTGGATTTTTCTACTGCAAAATGACATATAACATGTATATGTTACTGTAGATAAATGCCCACAAATGCACATACCAAAAATACTGCCAGAATTGGATAAAAGACAGAAAAGGAAATGACCCGATGTGGAATGTCCAGATTTGGATGCGGCCATAATTGGAAAGGGGTCACTTTCCAGAAATGGCATGCGCTGGAATAAAAGATTAAAGAGAAAAGAAAGAGAGCAGGGTGTGTGTGTGTGTGTGTGTATGACAGTGGGGCCCTAATGTTAGTGACACACTGCAATAAACAGGTGCAGGAAAATGTGTGCGGGCTAGGGTTCGAACCCGAGTCCTCGTGCATGTGTGCACGCATGAGCAACCAGTGGGCTAGGAACCCGACTTGTGAATAGGTTTGCGCCTGGCTCCTTTTGGGCAACAACCAGAAGGCCGAGCCTTTGGCTATGGCGACACAGAGATAACCAGCGCCGACGGGGACGAGCTAGGGGGCGCGGCTCACTACGCAGAGCAAAGGCGGGCGTGCGGGAAGGAGGTATGGATGTGTGTGTGTATGCAGAGCAGCTGGGGCGCTCGAGCACGAGCATGGCTCGGCTCGGGCCATGGCATCCGCGGTGAGCGACGGCAGCGACTACGACGATGCGAGGCAAGGATGAGCGCACACGGGAGCGGGCGCGCGCGCGTGTGGGGCGAGCGTAGGTGCACGTGGAGACGAACGCCCGTGGGTGCGTGTGCAAGAACAAGAGCGCGCAAGACAGAATACTTCAACTACACCCAAAAATTCAGAGATCGTTGAAGCATTGAGATCATGGCGGAGGCGCGACCCTAGCATCTCCTACGGGGATCATCCAGCATCGAGAAGGAGAAGGGAGCAAGCAGGGTATACCTCCTTACCCTAGGACGAGAAAAACGTGGCCGGCGATGGAGGGAGGCTTCAGCACCGGGTCGACAAACTTGGCGCGAACTTTTGTCCGAGATGCAGAGGAATAAGGGGACGCCGTGGAAGGAGTTCTCGGCTATGGATCGGCGTCAAGACGGAATCAGGGCGGCGTTCACGGTCGCTTGGACGAAGGAGGGGAGGCTGCGGAGGAGGGTTAGGCCGGTGGTGAGGTCGTGACTGAGCCGGCCATGGCGTGGGCGGCGGTGGAAGCGAGGCGTGTGTGTCCCCTTACCTGCGGCAGTGGTGAGGAGGAGAGGGAGGAGAGGAAGGGGAAAACCCTAGGGCGAGGTTGGGGTATTATAGGAGGGGTGCGGACACTGTGGCTTTTCACCGAGGCCATGTGCCCCTGCTCGCAGGTTTACTGTGAGGGGGTGGTGGAGAGAGGAGGAAGAAAAAGGTAGGGGAGAGGTCACTGCATGCGGGCCCGGCATGGGTGTCCAGCATGGATCACCACATGGAAGGGAGAGCGAAGGGTGCTACGCTGGTGGGCTGGTGCTGCGCCTGGCGTGCGGGGCTAGCTGGGCCGGCCTGGAGGCCGAGGCCCAGGTGGCTGCTGCTTCCCCTTTTTTTCTCAAACAAAAAAGCTAAAGGAAAAAGTGAAAGGGGCTAGAAGAAGTTGGGAATAGTAAAAATATCCCCAACCTTCTGGAATTTGACATTTAGAGGGTAGGTACATGGTGTTAGAATATTGCGGAAAAGATGAACATTTATGGTGGGGGCAAAATGGCACTTGCAGAAACATGGAAGGGAGGAGGAAGTGGGAAGTGATGATGCAAGATCAAATGCATGGAACATGCAACAACACAACATGTATGAACTCACACCAAGCACATGATGAGGATGGATATGCAATAAGACCCAAGCACAAAGCGATCACATAATGATGCCATGATGCAACAAGATGACATGATATGAAATGCATGACATGAGCAAAATTCAAAATGAAGACAAAACCCAACCACGAAGGGAATCTCATAACTTAAAGCCAGAAATGGCAAGAGTCAGAGTTACAAATATGGCAAATTATATCCATGGTGTTACAGTCTGGCCAGACGATGATGGATACCGTAACACCGAGAGGGCCCGAGAATATCTCTCCATCGTCAGAGGAGCAAATCCCAATCTTGAGCTATCAAGTTACTTGACACACTTTTCCATGAATCCATAAGCCGCCGTAATAGCCACCCATTTACGGATGACGTTTAACAAACCCCAGCTTTCATGAAGCAAGCATGAAGAAACTCGATACTCTCGTGGTCTAAGGAATTATGCAAACATTAACCATCTCTGTGTTATCAACCATAAACTTGTGACGAATGAATCTCGTAGCATAACATCAATCCGGGTCGATTCAACACAAATGTTCTCTTAACATTGTGCCCTCAAAGTTGCTGGCATAGACATGCTCGTGATCAGGAAAACAAAACCGTCATGCAACACTTGAGCTAGTCTTAGAGGCTAGACTAAGAATACTTCTTACCGTTTATTATTCCACACGTGCATATGAGTCTTCCTCCGAGCCTCGTGTTATTGCAGACTCGAGAACCATAGCAGTTATAGCATTGAACATAAACATAATTGTGAACTTGGAGATAAATAATATCATTTATTATTGCCTCTAGGGCATATCTCCTACATGTTAATCATAAAATTGCATCTCCATACCATCCTCAGTCTTTTGGTCAAGTAGAACCGAGCAATAGAGAGCTTAAATTAATTTTGCAAAAGACTGTTAATAGATCTAGAAAGAATTGGTCTATGAAACTTGATGATGCATTGTGGGCTTATAGAACTGCTTATAAGAATCCTATGGGTATGTCTCCATATAAAATGGTATATGCAAAAGCATGTCACTTGCCTCTTGAATTAGAACATAAGGCATATTGGGCTATTAAAGAGCTCAATTATGATTTCAAACTTGCCGGTGAGAAAAAGGTTATTTGACATTATCTCGCTTGATGAATGGAGAACCCAAGCCTATGAGAATGCCAAGTTGTTTAAAGAAAAGGTTAAAATATGGCATGACAAAAGGATACAAAAAGCATGAGTTTAATGTAGGTGATCAAGTTTTGCTATACAACTCTCGTTATGATTTATTGCAGGAAAGCTTCTCTCTAAATGGGAAGGTCCTTACATTATCGAGGAGGTCTATCGTTCCGGTGCCATAAAAATCAACAACGCTGAAGGCACAAATCCGAAGGTGGTAAACGGCTAAAGAATCAAACATTATATCTCAGGTACTCCCATAAATGTTGAGGCCTATATAATTAATACCATAACACCGGAGGAGTACATAAGGGATACTTTCCAGAACGTTTCAGACTCCAAAAAGGAAAAGCCATGTGGTATGGTAAGTAAACTGACTCCAAAACATTCCAATAGCAATTTTCTCCGTTTTGGAATATTTAAAAAATTAGGAAAATTAAAAGTAGTCCTAAAGAGACATGAGGCCACCACAAGGGTGGAGGGTGTGCCCTACCCCCTGGGCGCCCCCCGTCCTTATCGCCACCTCGTTTGCCCTATGGACTCTGTTTTCTTGCACAATACTTCTTTTGGTCGGTAAAAAATCATTATATAATCTCCCGAAGGTTTTGAACACCGTACCACGACAAAATCTCCTATTTTTGTTTTGAGCTGTTTCTGTACTAGATTTAGAGCAATATGTCATCCCAAGATTCGGAGGGAGAGAGCTATCTAGAATATTTCATCATAGACCCCAAGGTCTATGGGGATTTGGAGCATTATGGTTGGACCACGGAGGAAGAAGAAGACTATGATCCAAAAGGAAAGGAAGAGACAAGTTCCGATGAAGAGGAAATGCCACTACCCAACCTGGGTACATGCACGTGGAGTTCAAAAAGTCAAGCCTCCCAAGCAAAGCAAAGAAACCAAAGATCGAGTTTATCCCTTTTCGTCTTTTGCAAGAGAACAAGCAAGAATTATGTAGAAGGATATTACCACTGGAACAGGAGATCGGTGAGCTGAAGGAGGAAAATTCCGCGCTCAAGCGTAAGCTGAGGAAAAATGACAAGCCTACTACATCAACAACTCCATCATCACCACCTTCAAAGAAAGAGACATAAACACCTGGGTATGGGCACTCCCCTTGGCAACTGCCAACCTTGGGGGAGGTGGACCAGTGTCGTATCACCATCACATCTTTACCCTTATCGTTTTTATTAGTTCAATCATTTTGGTTATATCTTGGTCTAGTAGAATAAAGTTTTTAGTATGATCTAGCTTTGAGTTTGTTTCGATCTCTATCTATGTAATCGAGTCCGTGAGTTATATATAATGAAGAGTAGTTTTGAGTTGAGTATTTTGCTTTCTTGCTATGATCTTGAGGGAATAAAATTAAAGAAAGGAATAAAAAGGAATAAAAAGATCATGTAATGATCTTATGGAGAGTAATGACTTCACATATAAAGAGTATGATGAATAAAAGTTGTTTTGAGTTGACAAACATAGTTTTGGTCATTGTTGCAATCAATAGGAAGTAATAAAGAAAGAGATGCTTCACATATAAGTATACTATCTTGGACATCTTTTGTTATTGTGAGCACTCATTAAAATATGACATGCTAAAAAGTTGATGTTGGACAAGGAAGACAACATAATGGTTATGTTTTCTAATATCCGAATAGAAGTTAGATTTTCATGGATCCTCCAACATGTTGAGTTTGCCTTTCCCTCTCATGCTAGCTAAATTCTTTGCACCAAGTAGAGACACTACTTGTGCTTCCAAATATCCCTTAAGCCTAGTTTTGCCTTGAGAGTCCACCATACCTACCTATGGATTGGGTAAGATACTTCAAGTAAGTTGTCATCGGTGCAAGCAATAAAAATTGCTCTCTAAATATGCATGATCTATTAGTGTGAAGAAAATAAGCTTTATAAGAACTTGTGATATGGAAGAAATAAAAGCGACGAACTGCATAATAAAGGTCTTTATCACAAGCGGCAATATAAAGTGATGTTATTTTGCATTAAGATTTTATGCATACAACCATAAAAGCTCATGATAATCTCTGCTTCCCTCTGCGAAGGGCCTATCTTTTACTTTTATCTTGTACCTTATACAAGAGTCAAGGTGATCATCACCTTTCATATTTACACTTTTTCGTTTGGCAAGCACTATGTGTTGGAGAGATCCGGATATATCATGACCCAAGTTAAATTTTTGGCAAAATCTAAGCGGTTTAAGAGCAATTTTGAAAACTGTTTTTTCGTCATACAAAAAACATGAATCATATTTTCAATCGCATTTCTAAACCGTTTATCGAAATGAGGCAAATAATATGTCGTTGGAAAGCTGATGTAAAACCGCTCCTTCCACATGTTGAAAGTTTTCTCTAATTCCCTATGGTTAAAGAGTAATTTGGAAAATTGTAAAATTTCACAAACTGAACAGCTGAGTTCGTATTTTCGATGTCATTTCTAAATGGCTAATCCAATTGAGGAAAATGATGTGGCGTTGGAAAGCTTATGAAAATGCGCTACTTTCTCATGTTGAAAGTTTGTTCTAATTTTGAACGGTTTAAAAGTAATTTAGAAAACGGTACAAGTTCCACCGAGTTCGTATTGTTGAGCTAAGTTTTTAACCGTACGTCCGAATGCAGCAAATGATATGGTGTTGGAAAGCTTGAGGAAATGCGAAACTTTTCTGTATATATTGTTTCCCTCAATTCCTTACTGTTTTAAGTCAATTTTGAAAATGGATAAAACGTATTTTCGCCGTATTTTCTACAAACTCTATTGGTATGGGGCAAATAATATACCGTTGAAAAGCTAAGGAAAATGTGAAACTTTTTCATGTTGATGGTTTCCTCTAATTCGTAGTTGTTTTAAAGTAATTTAGAAAATGGTGGGATCATTCGTTTTGCCTTTATTGCGAAACAAATTCTTCGAAAATGCACCGTGTGAAGAACCTGAACTTCTTGGCATGTCTACTTGAACTTCACTCTGTTTTCACGTGTTTTTTGCCCGTAGCTCTCCATCTACTCACCGGAACACTCACCGGAATTGAACAAGTATATACCGGTGGAAAGCTGCTGTAAACACGCAACTTTCCCGTGTTGATCGTTTTTTCATACTCGCGACAAGTTTAAAAGTTTTTCATCTGAAATTCATTCACGGTAGTAGTTGAACTTCCTGTTGTTTTCACGTTGAACTTCTGTGATGTATTTTCGTTTGTAATTTTCTCATCCATTCATCAGTGTTACACAAATGACATTCCTTTTGTACAAACCTCTCTCACAATAATTTTTTTTAACTTTCTCCAACAGATGACTTGAACTTATAACAACAAAACTTTTAGCCTTTGCTATTTTATTCCTTTTTAATACAAAATGCACACCGTGTAGTACGTGAACTTCTAGCACTTATCAATCTGAATTTCTCTCGATTACGTGAAAATATCTATGTTTTTTCATGAATTTTTATTCTGATTTTCTTAATCCTTTTTTATGAATTTTGAAGCGCTCTCTTTTTAAAAGTTGAACTTCTTGTTATTTTACTTTTTGAACTTCTTGTTTTCATTCTTTAATAACGAGTAAAATCTGAGTTTTCTATAATCATCGAAGTTCTCCATCTTTTTAATATGGATTCCTAGTTTTATTTCTTAATTTTTTAATGAAATTTTGAAGCGTTCTATTTTTAAAAGTTGAACTTCTTGTTTTTTTATTTTTGAACTTCTTGTTTCCATTCATTAATAACGAGGAAAATCTGAGTTTTCTATAATCATCGAAGTTCTCCATCTTTTTAATATGGACTTCCTGGTTTTATTTTTTAATATTTTTTATGAAATTTTGAAGTGTTCTATTTTTAAAAGTTGAACTTCGTGTTTTTTATTTTTGAACTTCTTGTCTCCATTCTTTAATAACTAGGAAAATCTGAGTTTTTATAATCACCGAACTTCTATATTGAACAGCTATAACTTTTTATGTGAATTTATTTTATGTATTTTTAGAAATATGAAAATTGTAGTTTTGTTAGAAACATCAAACTTCTTCGTTATTTTGAATTAATTTTTTTGTTTTATTCTTTAGTAACCAAAAAATTGAGTTTTTAATTAAATATCAAACTTCTCCACATTTTCATATTAAACTTCTTGGTTTTATTCTTCAGTAATGAGAAAAACTGAATTTTTAATGTACATTGAATTACTCTGTTTTTAAAAATTGAACTTCTTGGTTTAATCTTTAGTATAGGGGAAAATCTGAATTTTTAAAAAAGGGGAAATCTTTGTAAAACTTTTTTGTTGTTCCCTTTTTTAATTTGAACTTATTTGTTATTCTTCAGAACGAGAATATGAGGTTTTTATCAACTTTGAACTTGTCTGTTATTTTAATTTGGACTTCTTAGTTTTATTCTTTAGTAACGAGGAAATTCAAGTTTTTTGAACTTCTTTGTTTTAAAATTTTGAACCTCTTTCGTTTTATTTTTAATGTGAAAAAACCAATTTTTTTTATAGACATCGAAGTTCACCATTTTTAAAATTTGAAAATCTTAGTTTTATTGGTTAGTAACGGGGAAAATGCTTTTTTATATAAACAATGATACTGTGCCGTTATTTTAATTTGAACTTCTAATTTTTATAGAATGGGGAAAATCAGTTTTTGTAAAATCTTTGAAATGCTCCTCTTTTTAATTTGAACTTCTATGTTTTTTACAAACGGAGAAAATCTATTATAAAGATTTTTGCACTAATTTTTTTTGAACTTCTTGCTCAAATGTTTTGAACTTCCAAATTTGTCTTTTAGATATTAAAAACTTCATTTATTTAAACGTTGACCTGCTTCGGTTTTTGAATTTGAACTTCTTTTAGAATTTTGCCGCGACATTTTATGCATTTTTTTGCTTTTCGATGAAAGGGCCTAGGCGGTCCCTTATTTCATTTGATGATTTTTCTTGTGTGCGTGGTACACGTGAACTTCGGAATTTCTGAAACATGACCTTCGCGTGCTATTATTTTTTTTCATGAATCTCCATAGTTTTTATTCTTTGAATTCCATGATTTTTTGTTTACATTTTTTGGTTTGAACTTCGATGTTCGCTACGCATGAACTTCGATGTATTTTCACATTTTTTAGAGACGAGAAAACCCTTTTTCTTATTATTATATTTTTTAAAAATGTGAAAATACGTTTTTGTTACAAATATCAAGCATCTCGGTTATGTTAGTTTGGTTTTTTATATGTAAATTCTTGGGCGGGGGGGTCCCTTTAATCATTTTGACTTCACGTTGAAATTTTAAAAAAGTATTTTTAATATTTGAACTTTTGTAGTAATAGTGACCTTCTGACATGAATATGTTTGACCTTCTTTCTAAATGCTCTGAAATTATGTTTTAGTTGAACTCTCCGCCAAAAAACTATTGTATTGTATGTTGCAAACTAAAATAAATAAATTCAGTTATAATAAGCATAACTACAAACATATATGGGGGCAACATTTATTAGTAAAATGCGTACGGACCAATTGCAACAATTAGAAGGCTAATACATGCTTTTTTGACTGCACAAACTTAGTGCATTTTTAAAAAATAGAGTAACTCAGTTCGAGTAAAATATATTAATGTACATACATACACATGTTTCATTACTTTGGTAAAATGACTAGATGCTACCACCAATGGCCAATTGAAAACCTATGTTTTTTTCTTCACCACACATTTCCTATCCACCCACCACCACACGCCCTCTCCCCATGTTCTCGGGTGCTACCGTGGCGCTAGACTTGGCTTGATCTGTTGTTCGTCTGCATCACCATGCCAATCAATGAGAAGAAGGGAGAAGAGCAGGATCAGGTGAGGAATGACCAACAAAAACATATCCTCACCATCCCTCACCATTTTTCTTTGATGTCTTGAGCTTCAATACAACAAAAAATAATTGCAGCAACTACAATTACCTTAGCAGCGACCTGAAGGTCAACTTCTTATATATATGTAGGACAAAGGGCTTCACGGGGACCGGGGATTAGGGGACGGGAGGCCTCGGCTCTCGCGAGGTCAATGAGTCAATTCAAGTTGGGGAAGTGGTGAAGAGCAAAATTTTAGACCGTGGATAGAGCGTGCCAGTTCTTGCTGTTGAAGGCAGAGGAGCGGCATCCAGGAGCCAGAGAGCTCGAGGGGAGGTGGCATGCGGTGGTTGTGGGGGACAACGAGCCACCGTCATTCTCATTACTAGCATGGGACATCCAAACAAAGGGGGCATCCAAACGAAGGGGACATGCCTGCTTTTTTCACATTCTTGTCAATGTGCAGTTCAACTATGCTCAAACCTCAAACCAATTCGTCCATCAGATATATAAAAATGTCGTCCAAGTGCAATTTTTCAGAGTGCAATTTTTCAAAGGACACACAAAAAAGCAAATGTTGTAGTTATTTTCTCGCAAATTAAAGAAGGTCAAATCCTCCTGAAGAGAAAGTTCAGAGAAAGATAGGGAGGGTCAATTCCTGCATGACGGTTGTGTGGCTGCTCTACACAGCGTCCCAGCTGGAGCTCCTCAGGGGACATGAGTTTGTGGAAAGGGATTTTTGTGTTGCGACTCATGTGGTGATGTCCAGAACATACATGGAATCACATCTGAACTTCCACGCCCCACTTGCTCGCTCCACAAGTTGATGGTGGAAGGGAAGGGCAGCTCTGGGGAGGCAATGTGAGAGGGCTGGATCTGCGTAGGTGGAGAACTGGAGCTAGAGGAGGAGCGGCTTGCATGGGCGACCACCGAAACAATTCCGTCGGGCGGCAGCAGAAAGAGAAACAAGGGAACAGACCGGAGCAGAGAAGAGATTATGGGCGGCGCGCCCAGAGCCATGGACGGAGCAGGGAGGTTTCACGGGTGGGGCGGAGGTGGAAGGTTGCAGCCACGGGATGGTCGTCCTCTTCCAGGCGAGCACCGACCGGGCCGCTCTCCATAGCACGAGGCGTCAGGGAAGACCCACAATTCAGATCCTCACCGGGTAGGAGGAGTTGCGCCGCCGTAGATGGGGAAGACGCTGGGCGGTGTGGGATGGAGGGACTATGGATCCATGGTGGCGGCGGTTGTAGGTGAATGAGAGCAGCGGCGGGCAGCGTCGGGAGGGAAGCCAGGCGCAGCGGGGGAGGGAGGCAGGGCGCGACAGGGGAGGGAGGCCGGGCGTGACGGTGGGTGGTAGAGGCTGGCCACGGTGGGGGAGGGAGGCCGGCCACGGCGGCAGGTGGTTTGGTCAAGGTCGGGGAGAGAAGGTCATGGGTGTGGTGATGGGACGTTTAGGAGGTGTAGTGTGGGCTAGTAGGTTTTCTACGTTTTCCCCCGATCTCAGGAACATCCTCGTCACCCCTATATAGAGCCTCGTGATTAGAATAACTATTCTGATCCCACGATCAGAATAGTGCTACTATATATATCTACTCGGATGTAGGTTATCATAAAGTATTACTGTTGACATTACCCTTGAGGTAAAAGGTTGGGAGGTGAAACTATAAGCCCATATCTTTCTCTGTGTCTGATTGAAACTTTGAACCCATAAGTATCATGTGAGTGTTAGCAATTGTGAAAGATTAAATGATAGTTGAGTATGTAGACTTGCTGAAAAGCTCTTTTATTGACTCTTTCCAATGTTATGATAAATTGCAATGCTTCAATGACTGAGATCATAGTTTGTTAGTTTTCATTGAAGTTTCTGATTCATACTTTATCTTGTGAATGAATTGTTACTTTAGCATAAGAAATTATATGACAATATCTGTTGCTGTTCTAAAGATGATCATGATGCCCTCATGTCCGTATTTTCTTTTATCGACACCTCTATCTCCAAACATATGGACATATTTTTCGATTTCGGTGTTCGCTTGAGGACAAGTGAGGTCTAAGCTTGGGGGAGTTGATACGTCCATTTTGCATCATGCTTTTATATTGATATTTATTGCATCATGGGCTGTTATTACACATTATATCACAATACTTATGCCTTTTCTCTCTTATTTTATAAGGTTTACATGAAGAGGGAGAATGCCGACAGTTGGAATTCTGGACTAGAAAAGGAGCAAATATTAGAGACTTATTCTGACAACTCCAAAAGTCCTAAAACTTCATGGAGAATGTTTTTCGAATATATAAAAAATATTGTGCGAACAAAATACCAAAGGGGGGCCACCAGCTAGCCACAAGGGTGGAGGGCGCGCCCTACCGCATGGGCACACCCCCATCCTTGTGGGCCCCCTGGTAGGCCTCCGACGCCCATCTTCTGCTATATGGTGTGTTTTAACCTGGAAAAAATAAGAAGGAAGCTTTCGGGCCGAAGCGCTGCCGTCTCGAGGTGGAACCTGGGCATAACCAATCTAGGGCTCCGGCGGAGCTGTTCTGTCGGGGAAACTTCCCTTCGGGAGGGGGAAATCGAAGCCATCGTCATCACCAATGATCCTCTCATCGAGAGGGGTGATACATCTCCAATGTATCTATAATTTTCGATTGTTCCATGCTATTATATTATCTGTTTTGGATGTTAATGGGCTTATTTATACACTTTAATATTATTTTTGGGACTAACCTACTAACACAAGGCCCAGTGCAAAATGCTGTTTTTTTTGCCTATTCCAGTGTTTCGCAGAAAAGAAATATCAAACAGAATAAAACCTTCAAGAGAGTTATTTTTGGAACAAACGTGATCCAGGGAACTTGGAGTGGACGTCAAGCAACCAATGAGGAGGCCATGAGGCAGGGGTGCGCGCCCTCCCCCTCGTGGCTCCACCGACCTACTTCTTCCTCCTATATATATATATATATATATATATATATATATATATATATATATATATATATATATTCATATACCCCGAAAACATCCAGGAGCACCATGAAACTCTATTTCCACCGCCGCAACCTTCTGTACCCAAGAGATCCCATCTTGGGGACTTTTCCGGAGCTCCGTCGGAGGGGAATCAATATCGGAGGGCCTCTACATCAACTCCATGGCCCCTCCGATGATGTGTGAGTAGTTTACTTCAGACCTTCGGGTCCATAGTTATTTGCTAGATGGCTTCTTCTCTCTCTTTGGATCTCAATACAATGTTCTCCTTGATCTTCTTGGAGATCTATTTGATGTAACTCTTTTTGTGGTGTGTTTGTCGAGATCCGATGAATTGTGGGTTTATGATCAAGTTTATCTATGAACAATATTTGATTCTTCTCTGAAATATTTTATGTATGATTGGTTATCTTTGCAAGTCTCTTCGAATTATCAGTTTGGTTTGGCCTACTAGATCGATCTTTCTTGCAATGGGAGAACTGCTTAGCTTTGGTTCAATCTTGCGGTATCCTTTCCCAGTGACAACAGGGGCGGCAAGGCACATATTGTATTGTTGCCATCGAGGATAAAAAGATGGGGTTTATATCATATTGCTTGATTTTATCCCTCTACATCATGTCATCTTGCCTGATGCATTACTCTGTTCTTATGAACTTAATACTCTAGATGCATGTTGGATAGCGGTCGATGTGTGGAGTAATAGTAGTAGAAGCAGAATCGTTTCGGTCTACTTGTCGCGGACGTGATGCCTATATACATGATCATGCCTAGATATTCTCATAATTATGCACTTTTCTATCAATTGCTCGACAGTAATTTGTTCACCCACCGTAATACTTATGCTATCTCGAGAGAAGCCACTAGTGAAACCTATGGCCCCCGGGTCTATTCTCCTTTATATTAATCTCCCGTCAACAAGCTATTTCTGGCACCGTTTATTTTCAATCTTTACTTTCAATCTATATCATAAAAATACCAAAAATATTTATCTTATTATTATTATTATTATTATTATTATTATTATTATTATTATTATTATTATTATTATTATTATTATTATTATTATTATCTCTATCAGATCTCACTCTCGTAAGTGACCGTGAAGGGATTGACAACCCCTTTATCGCGTTGGTTGCGAGGTTCTTATTTGTTTGTGTAGGTACGAGGGACTTGTGTGTAGTCTCCTACTGGATTGATACCTTGGTTCTCAAAAACTGAGGGAAATACTTACGCTACTTTTCTGCATCACCCTTTCCTCTTCAAGAGAAAACCAACGTAGTGCTCAAGATGTAGCAAGAAGGATTTCTGGCGCCGTTGCCGGGGAGATCTACCACAAGTCAAGCATACCAAGTACCCATCACAAACTATTGTCCCTCGCATTATATTATTTGCCATTTGCCTCTCGTTTTCCTGTCCCCCACTTCACCCTTGCCGTTTTATTCGCCCTCTTTTTCGTTCCCCTTCTCTTTTCTAGTTCGCCTCTTTTTCACCTGCTTCTTGTATCGCCGTGTGTTGTCATGGCTAGTCCCTTATCCGCCCCTTTGTCTCCCGAGTTTGAAGTTCTTCACCTCAGACAAAGACAAGGAGAAAATTGAAAAGATGATTGGTTTAGGATGATGGAATCTTATCGTAATTGCACCCCAGAGGTGAATTTTAGAATTTTACTTCGCAATTTTTATGTTGGGCTGAATATGTCGCATATACAACTCTTGGATTGCGTTGCCAAAGGGAATTTTATCGAAATTGATCCTAGTATTGCTCATGAAATCATAGAGGGAATAGTGGGAACACTACCTCAACAAAAGGGGTCACATCATACCCAGGAAGAGACACAAGTTTTTGAAAAGATTTGCGAAGTTACGAAATTTTACAGAAGTCTCTTGAACCTCTTAAGAGTGTTAGCGGAAACCTTCACCGCATGAATATGTTGATTACCCTTTGCAATAAGTGGTTGGATTCTTTAGATCTAAAAATTTCCGAATATGAAGGGAAACGTAAACAACCTCCTGGATTCGAGCATGACTCCGCTAAAAAAATAAAACCGAAGATGATAATACCTAGATCTATTCCTGCTTTTATGCCTAGCTAGGGGCGTTAAACGATAGCGCTTGTTGGGAGGCAACCCAATTTTATTTTTGTTCCTTGATTTTTGGTTCTGTTTAGTAATAAATAATTCATCTAGCCTCTGTTTAGATGTGGTTTTATGCTTTTAATTAGTGTTTGTGCCAAGTAGAACCTTTGGGAAGACTTGGGGAAAGTCTTTGCGATCTTGCTGTAAAAAACTGAAACTTTAGCACTCACGAGATTTGCTGCCATTTTTTACTGGAGAGTGATATTAAGTTTATTATTTTTTAAGATGATTAATAGATAAAGTCCTCACTTCCAGAAATTTATTTTAGAATTTTTGGGGTTACAGAAGTATTCAAAAACTACATATTACTACAGACTGTTCTGTTTTTGACAGATTCTGTTTTTCGTGTGTTGTTTGCTTATTTTGATGAATCTATGGCTAGTATCGGAGGTTATGAACCATAGAGAAGTTGGAATACAGCAGTTTTAACACCAATATAAATAAAGAATGAGTTCATTATAGTACCTTAAGTGGTGTTTTGTTTCCTTTTACTAACGGAGCTCATGAGATTTTCTGTTTATGTTTTGTGTTGTGAAGTTTTCAAGTCTTGGGTAAAGATTTGATGGATTATGGGACAAGGAGTGGCAAGAGCCTAAGATTGGGGATGACCATGGAACTCCAAGGTAAAATCCAAGGACAACCAAAAGCCTAAGCTTGGGGATGCCCCGGAAGGCATCCCCTCTTTCGTGTTCTTCTATCGGTAACTTTACTTGAGGCTATATTTTTATTCACCACATGATATGTGTTTTGCTTGGAGCGTCTTGTATGATTTTAGTCTTTGATTTTTATTTTACCACAATCATCCTTGCTGTACACACCTTTTGGGAGAGACACACATGAATTGAAATTTATCAGAATACTCTATGTGCTTCACTTATATCTTTTGAGCTAGATAATTTTGCTCTAGTGCTTCACTTATATCTTTTAGAGCACGGCGGTGGTTTTATTTTATAGAAATTATTGATCTCTCATGCTTCACTTATATTATTTTGAGAGTACTTTAGAACAGCATGGTAATTTTCTTTGGTTATGAAACTAGTCCTAATATGATAGGCATCCAAGATGGGTATAATAAAAACTACCATAGAAAGTGCATTGAATACTATGAGAAGTTTGATACTTGGTAATTGTTTTGAGATATAAAGCTGGTGATATTAGAGTGTGCTAGTTGAGTAATTGTGAATTTTATAAATACTGGTGTTGAAGTTTGCAAGTCCCGTAGCATGCACGTATGGTAACCGTTGTGTAACAAATTTGAAACATGAGGTGTTCTTAGATTGTGTTCTTTATGAGTGGCAGTCGGGGACGAGCGATGGTCTTTTCCAACCAATCTATCCCCCTAGGAGCATGCGCGTAGTGCTTGGTTTTTGATGACTTGTAGATTTTTGCAATAAGTATGTGAGTTCTTTATGACTAATGTTGAGTCCATGGATTATACACACTGTCACCCTTCTATCATTGCTAGCCTCTTCGATACCGTGCATTGCCCTTTCTCACCTTAAGAGTTGGTGCAAACTTCGCCGGTGCATCCAAATCCCGTGATATGATAAGCTCTATCACACATAAACCTCCTTATATCTTCCTCAAAATAGCCACCATACCTACCTATTATGGCATTTCCATAGCCATTCCGAGATATATTGCCATGCAACTTTTCACCGTTTCATTTATGACACACTTCATCATTGTCATATTGCTTTGCATGATCATGTAGTTGACATCGTATTTTTGGCAAAGCCACCATGCATACTTTTTCATACATGTCACTCTTGATTCATTGCCCTTCCCGGTACACCGCTGGAGGCATTCATATAGAGTCATATTTTGTTCTAGTATCGAGTTGTAATCATTGAGTTGTAAATAGATAGAAGTGTGATGATCATCATTAATAGAGCATTGTCCCAAATAAAAAAAAGAGAAAGGCCAAAAAAAGGGAGGGCCAAAAAAAGAAAAAAAAGAAAAGAAACAAGAAGGGACAATGCTACTATCCTTTTTTCCACACTTGTGCTTCAAAGTAGCACCATGATCTTTATGATAGAGAGTCTCTTGTTTTGTTACTTTCATATACTAGTGAGAATTTTTCATTATAGAACTTGGCTTGTATATTCCTACAATGGGCTTCCTCAAATGCCCTAGGTCTTCGTGAGCAAGCAAGTTGGATGCACACCCACTTAGTTTCTTTTGTTGAGCTTTCATAAATTTATAGCTCTAGTGCATCCGTTGCATGGAAATCCCTACTCCTTGCATTGACATCAATTGATGGGCATCTCCCTAGCCCATTGATTAGCCTCGTCGATGTGAGACTTTCTCCTTTTTTTTCTTCTCCACATAACCCCCTATCATTATCTATTCCACCCATAGTGCTATATCCATGGCTCACGCTCATGTATTGCGTGAAAGTTGAAAAAAGTTTGAGATTACTAAAGTATTAAACAATTGCTTGGCTTGTCATCGGGGTTGTGCAAGATGAGACCATTCTTGTGTGATGAAAATGGGGCATGACCTAACTATATGATTTTGTAGGGATGAACTTTCTTTTGCCATGTTATTTTGAGAAGACATGATTGCTTAGTTAGAATGCTTGAAGTATAATTATTTTTATGTCAATATTAAACTTTTGTCTTGAATCTTTCGGATCTAAATATTCATGCCACAATAAAGAAAATTACATTGAGAATTATGCTAGATTGCATTCCACATCAAAAATTCTGTTTTATCATTTACCTACTCGAGGACGAGCATGAATTAAGCTTGGGGGTGCTTGATACGTCTCCAACGTATCTGTAATTTTTGATTGTTCCATGCTATTGTATTATATATTTTGGAAGTTAATGGGCTTATTTATACACTTTCATATTATTTTTGGGACTAACCTACTAACCCAAGGCCCAATGCAAATTGCTGTTTTTTTGCCTATTTCAGTGTTTCGGAGAAAAGGAATATCAAACGGAATAAAACATTCGGGAGAGTTATTTTTGGAACAAACATGATCAAGGGAACTTGGAGTGGATGTCCAGCAACCAACAAGGTGGCCACGAGGCAGGGGGGCGTGCCTACCCCCCTAGGCGTGCCCTCCCCCCTCGTGGACCCCTCGTGGCTCCACCGACCTACTTCTTCCTCCTATATATATATATATATATTCATATACCCCGAAAACATCCAGGAGCACCATGAAACCCTATTTCCACTGCCGCAACCTTCTGTACCCAACAGATCCCATCTTGGGGCCTTTTTTGGAGCTCGGCCGGAGGAGGAATCGGTCACGGAGGGCCTCTACATCAACTCCATGGCCCCTCCGATGATGTGTGAGTAGTTTACTTCAGACCTTCGGGTCCATAGTTATTAGCTAGATGGCTTCTTCTCTCTCTTTCGATCTCAATACAATTTTCTGCTTGATCTTCTTGGAGATCTATTTGATTTAACGCTTTTGCGATGTGTTTGTCGAGATCCGATGAATTGTGGGTTTATGATCAAGTTTATCTATGAACAATATTTGATTCTTCTCTGAAATATTTTATGTATGATTGGTTATCTTTGCAGGTCTCTTTGAATTATCAGTTTGGTTTGGCCTACTAGATTGATCTTTCTTGCAATGGTAGAAGTGCTTAGCTTTGGGTTCAATCTTGCGGTGTCCTTTCCCAGTGACAGCAGGGGCAGCAAGGCACGTATTGTATTGTTGCCATCGAGGATGAAAAGATGGGGTTTATATCATATTGCTTGAGTTTATCCCTCTACATCATGTCATCTTGCCTAATGCATTACTCTGTTCTTATGAACTTAATACTCTAGATGCATGTTGTGTAGCGGTCGATGTGTGGAGTAATAGTAGTAGAAGCAGAATCGTTTCGGTCTACTTGTCGCGGATGTGATGCCTATATACATGATCATGCCTAGATATTCTCATAATTATGCACTTTTCTATCAACTGCTCGACAGTAATTTGTTCACCCACCGTAATACTTATGCTATCTCGAGATAAGCCACTAGTGAAACCTATGGCCCCCGGGTCTATTCTCCTTTATATTAATCTCCCGTCAACAAGCTATTTCTGGCACCGTTTATTTTGCAATATTTACTTTCAATCTATATCATAAAAATACCAACAATATTTATCTTATTATTATTATTATCTCTATCAGATCTCACTCTAGTAAGTGACCGTGAAGGGGCTGACAACCCCTTTATCGCGTTGGTTGCGAGGTTCTTATTTGTTTGTGTATGTACGAGGGACTTGCGTGTAGTCTCCTACTGGATTGATACCTTGGTTCTCAAAAACTGAGGCAAATACTTACGCACTTTGCTGCATCACCCTTTCCTCTTCAAGGGAAAACCAATGCAGTGCTCAAGAGGTAGCAAGGGGTTCAATCTCCATCAACATCTTCACAAGCACCATCTCCTCTTCAAACCCTAGTTCATGTCTTGTATCTGATCTCTGTCTCATAACCTCAGAGTGGTACGTGTGGGTTGCTAGTAGTGTTGATTACTCCTTGTAGTTGATGCTAGTTGGTTTATCCGGTGGAAGGTTACATTTTTAGATCCTTAATGATAATTAATACTCCTATGATCTTGATTATGAATATGTTTTGTGAGTAGTTAGGTTTGTTCCTGAGTACATGGGAGAAGTCTTGTTATAAGTAATCATGTGAATTTGGTATTCGTTCGATATTTTAATGAGATGTATGTTGTCGCTCCTCTAGTGGTGTTATGTGAATGTCGACTACATGAAACTACACTATTATTTGGGCGTAGGGGAAGGCATTGGGAAGTAATAAGTAGATGATGAATCGCTAGAGTGACAGAAGCTTAAACCCTAGTTTATGCATTGCTTCGTAAGGGGCTGATTTGGATCCACATGTTTCATGCTATGGTTAGGTTTACCTTAATTCTTCTTTTGTAGTTGCGGATGCTTGCGAGAGGGGTTAATCATAAGTGGGAGGCTTGTCCAAGAAGGGCAGCACCCAAGCACCAGTCCACCCACATATCAAATTATTAAAGTAACAAATGCGAATCATAAGAGCATGATGAAAACTAACTTGACAACAATTCCCATGTGTCCTCGGGAGTGCTTTGCTTTATATAAGAGTTCGTCCAGGCTTCCCATTTGCTACAAAAAGGATTGGGACACCTTGCTGCACCTTGTTTACTTTTATTACTTGTTACCCATTACGATTTATCTTATCACAAAACTATCTGTTACCTATAATTTCAGTGCTTGCAGAGAATACCTTGCTGAAAACCGCTTGTCATTTCCTTCTACTCCTAGTTGGGTTCAACACTCTTACTTATCTAAAGGACTATGATATATCCCCTATACTCGTGGGTCATCAGGGGTGGGCTATTTATAGCCAGGAGGCAACCTGACATGATAGGTCTGAAATGACACTGGGTCAGTGGATAACCGGCACGTGTCCAATGGTCGGATTTCAAACACACACGGAAGCTTGACTTGGGCTACAAGTAAATCTGACTCATCCAACTCAGGATAAGATTTTCTCTCATTTGTCTTCGCTCGAAGACATAGTATTTTGGGTTGAGCATCACGCTAGTTTTCTGACTTTGTTTACTTGGTCCGCACTTAACAGTTTGGTGGCTCCTATGACTCAAGAAAGAAGAAAATGAAACTACGAAAGGAATTATGTCTTCGCACTTTATTGTCTTCAAGCGAATGTCTTCATGTGTCATTATCTTCAACACGAATGTCTTCGCAAACCACCAATGTCTTCATACATTTTTAGGGGTCAACTTCGATGGGTAAACCGAATCAATAGGGACTTCTACCTGTGTTCTCATGTGAATCTCACAAACACATTAGTCCCTCAACCAAGTTTGCCGTCAATACTCCAATACCAACTAGGGGTGGCACTAGATGCACTTACAGGTATACTCTTGTTCATAAGGATAAGCATATTACTTTGTTTGCGATGTCTCCTGAGCACATTTTGAAAGATGATCTTCCTAGAGATAGTAAAGCAAGACAGGAGCAAAACAAGAGTGAAAAACAGATTGTGGCAAAAGAATTTGAGCAACAAATGAAGCCTAATAACAAATCATCATCTCATGTTACCTCTGAAATTAAATTTAAAAGTGGATGTTTATTTGCTACCAAATCTGATATTGATGATCTAGATTTTAGGAAATCTGTTTGCTATGCTTTTGTGTGCAAAGAGACATTATTTTCATTCGAGGACGTGCTCTTGACTCCTATTGTCACTAATATTTTACAGGAGTTCGCTAACGTCTTTCCACAAGACGTGCCACTGGAACTACAAAAAAATACACTTCCGTGATGATACGTGTTTGTCACAGTAGGTCATGTTTTCTGTCATGCATGTACATCCATGAAAAATTTATGGCAGAATCAAGATAGTCATACATGTGTTGTCGTAGAAGTGTTCCATGACATTACCAAAATTATCATCACGGAAGTATCCACTTCCAAGACGATAAATCGCGCGTCATAGAAGTGCTTTCGTCAAGGGTGACCGACACGTGGCATCCACCGTAACGGAACGCCGTTAAGCTATCGGGTCCGGTTTTGGATCCGATAACCCGTTAACAACCCCGACCAATGGGGATTTTCCACGTGTAAAATCATCATTGGCTGGAGGGAACACGTGTCGGCTCGCCGCTAGGATAGATGTCATCCACTCATTGGACCCAAAGCGCCTATGATACGTCGACACGTGGCATGGCCCAATAGAGGCCCATTCCTGTGAAAAGGCCGGCCCGTTTGACTTGGTCAAAAGGTGGCGGGCCAGCCCACGGCAAGCCTATTAATGACCTGTTCGCATATAGCCCATTTACAACCCGCTAACCCACGGCCCATTTACGACCTATCCGAATTAGGCCCAGTAGCGTCATTTGGGCCGTCCAATATAATTCCAGCCCGTTTTTAACTTCCGGCCCATGTATGTCCCATGACGTCTTTCGGCCCATATGAGGCCCTTAGTAACCCTCGGCCCATTAACGGCCCATGGTAAAACTGGCCCGTAATGAACAGTGTATCACTTTATACCCATTAATGGCCCATTATACTATTGGGCCATTTCTAGCCCATGTTATCTTTCGGCCTTCTCAGGGCCCATTTATTCTTGGGCTCATTTCCAGCATTCGTTTACTTTCGGCCCGTTACTGTCATTTTTTTCTTGTGGGCCAAATTCAGCCCGTGGTTACAGTCGGCCCGTTTGTGGCCCGTTAATACGTTGGGCCGTCTTCATATCGTCATCAAATACGACTGATTAACGATGGCCCGTTATGGTCAGCCCATGAACGGACGATTTCAACTCTAGCCCATTTACGGCCATAATGTGGTCTGTTATTGGACCATGTTTGGCCAACCGATCATACGGCCCATAGAAGGCCCATTGATGATACGGCCCGTAGAAGGCCCATTGTGTCTACGGCCCGTATAAGGCCCATTGTTTCTATGCCCCGTAGAAGGCCCATTGTTTCTATGGCCCTTAGAAGGCCCATTGTTTCTACGTCCCGTAGGAGGCCCATGTTAACTACAGTAAATATGTAGCCCATGGTTAATGTGGCCTAGTTTTAAAAAAATAGGCTATTGCGGCCACTAGCAAACCACGGAAAAAGAACTGCACTAACTACAAGAAAACAAATAAACAAGACAATAAGGAAATAAATAGGCAAGTAACTTACGCCAGGCTATCACGGCTATTACACATATTACGTCCACTGGGCATCAAAGTTCGCCACCAGTGCAAATATAGGGAACAAAGCAGCATATAAACGCCGCAGGAAAACAAGTCCAGAACTGAAACCACTTCAGAAGAACTCAAGAAACAATATCCTGGGTACCCATAATGCTGGCAAGATGCTTAGCAAGCTTATTAACTTTCTCTTGTTTGCCGCTTAAATCCTCCAGCACTTGCTGTTGCACTAGAAAGTATGCATCTGAATTCTGCAGGGACTTCCTCAGTCCTTCGGCTTCCTGTCGCATAACATTTGATCGATGTCTTTCAACTTGAAGTTGAGACTCAAGAAGCCGAACTGATTTAGGCAGCGAGTTCGAAGAGCTGGTGCCAGCAGTAGTACCAGTAACTCGAACACTACATCAAGACATGACTTTGGGGTTGTCTCAGTGTCTTCAATATAGTTTTTATCAGCTTTCTTGGAGACCAACAGGGATGTCTCACTATCTTGAACCTTATCTGCATTACTTCCTGTACCATTGCATAACAGGGTACTCTTCTCCAATATTTTATCCGCATTCTAAATGAGAAACAAACAAACACATCACAGGTTTACAATGTAGTATATGAAACTCGTTTTGGTAAACTAGTTCAGTAGTAAGGTGGACAGGATAACAGCATGAAACAAACATATATCTATGTAGTATGGTCACTGTATGGTCTATATCATTCTAGTTTATGTTGCCAAATCAAGATAGATATAGTTCGAATCATATCTATTTAAGACAAAGCAACTTAGACAGAATATAAGTGTGGGAAACTACACAACAATAACAACACTTGTAAGGTGCATGGCATGACAATATAACTGTTTATTCAATTGAAACTGAAATCAACATAGAGCAAGTTACAACAGCAAACACGTTAAAGAAACAGGTTTAAAACATACCTGTTGCGCCATTGGAGTTTCAACTGCATCCTTCAAATTTGAAATTAGTTGGTATGAGTAAATAAAGTGATGCAAGAGTAAAGTAGTATGAACCATAGCTACAAAACCTGACCTGAGAACAATTCTTCTTCTGTTTTAAGCATTGACTTGGGGTTTGGAGTGGTGGTCCTCGTGCTTTGGGCACTGCAGTTGCCTTACTAATTGCTCGTGTTTTGGTGCTCTGTGGTGGAGACAGTGCTGTGTCAACGGGAACTGGGTTACTATCTGCTGGGGTTGGGGTTAGAAGGGGTGTAGCTGGTTCTCTGTCCAACCGGGTAGGGGTACAATCTGCATGAGTCTGGGTTATGTGTGGTGGGGCTGGTTCTTGGGCAAGTACAACCGTGGTTCTATCTCCATCGACAGGTAGCACGATCTTTTCTGAAGACCGTGTTTTTACTCCCACAGGTACTGCCATCACCCCTCCAATTGAAATGGCTGGTAAACAAAAAAAGTAATTGAATGTACAAACATTGTAAGATAGACAGGTGCAATGGATAGTAGGGAAGAAAACAGGGCATGAAATAATTCACATTTATGTTGTCTAACCAAACAGAATAGCACGACATAATTTCACATATATGATGGCTAATTAAACAGGATAGCATGACACAATTTCACATGTATGATGGCTAACTAAACAGGATAGAATGACATACTTCAAAATATGATGACTATGTAAACAGGATGACATGATATAACTCTACAATGTGTCTATTAAAGTGGTTGGCATGCCATAAATCAGAAACATGCCGTCAATGGAAACATGATGGCATGATATAATTCACGGATAGAATGACATAATTCAAAATATGATGACTATGTGAACGGGATGAGATGATATAACTATATTATGTCTTTAGAAAATGGGTTGGCATGATATAATTCAAATATATGATTTATATACTAAGGAAGTGAGCAGAGGGCAATCACATATATGATGTGTCAACTAAGGAGATGGCATTCAATATCGTGTATATGATGTAAAAACTAAGCATTGCAATACAACATATGCATGATATGAGTAATATAACCCTTCCAAGTTGGAGCATACACCTCATGGGGATAATAGGACTGGTCATCTGCCTCTGAATCCTCCTCTAAAGAGCTATCTGTAACCAGCAAGATATCTGCTTCACCATGTAGCATTGTCTGCTCTGAAGACCTTGTTTTCACTCCAGATTTCTCCATCACCAATTCAAATGGCTGATGCATAGGAAGAGCAGTTGAATATACAAACATTGTCGACAAAAGCAATGATAAATACAAAAAAAGGACGGCATGATATAATTCACATATATGACGCTTGGCTAAACAGCATGGCATTGCATAATTCACATATATAATGCCTTGCAACAAGATATCATTGCATAATTCACATATATAATGTCTTGCAACAAGATGGCATTGCATAATTCACATATGTGGTAATTAGACACTAAACAAGTGCCATTCACACAAACCATGTCTAAACTAAGCAAATGACATAGCAATGCAAGATACCATACGCATGATATGAGCATCATAACCCTGCCAAGTTAGAGCATGCACCTCGGGGGGGGGATAGGACTGGTCATCTGTCTCTGAATCCTCCTCTGAGGAGCTATCTGTAACCAGCAAGACATGCACTTCGTCAGATAGCATTGTCTACTCTGAAGACCTTGTTTCCACTCCAGATTTTTCCATGACCATGCCGAATGGCTGATGCACAGGAAGAGTAATTGAATGTACTAAAATTGTTGACAAATTTAACACGTAATAAAAAATGATGTCATGATATAATTCACATATAAGATGACTGGCTAACCAGGGTGGCACTGAAAAATTCACATATATGATGCCTGGCTAAACAAGATGGCATTGCATGATTCACATATACGATAAAGAAACTAAACAGATGGCATTGACACAAAGCATGTCTAAACTAAGCAGATGACATCTTTGATGTATACAATAAGCAATGCAAGGCACCATATGCATGATATTACCAACATCAGCATGCCAATTTAGAGCAAAGACCTCATGGGGTAAATAGTAGTGGTCTTCTGCTTCTGAATCCCCCTCAGAATAGTTACCTTCCTCTTGATTACAATCCTAAATGGGTGGAGGGGGCTGCCTTTGCGCCCACCATGGAGCGATGTCTACATGAAATTTTATTGCCATGCAAGGCTCGTCTCTTTTGCGCTACATGTTCAGTTCCATTGTGTATGATAACTGACATGCATAGGAGTAAAACATAGTGAGATTATGTAAGGAGTGCATGCACAAATCCAGAGTGATGGTAGCGAAATTTGGATAGACCCAAAACAAATGATAGCATGCAGATAATAGCTTTAGTTAAAAAATACAGATAATGGCTCCTTTAATGTTTGTTTGCACCCAACATGAAACTCATAGTAGACACCCGAGATTAACCAGATAGTAGACAAATAGTACTGAATGCTGCCCCAATATGTACCCCACAACCATTTAAAAACTCAAGTTTCAACATAAGTTTGGACCTGAGTCAGAGTCTAATAGGTGAACACGACGATAAAGTAGCATGTCATCATATTAAGCGATGCATAATGTAAGCAGAAACGGAAGAGTGCGACCTCTCTTGCGGACCCGCGTAGTCCTCAAGGTCATCTACTCAGTTGATATGGTAATGCAGTTGTCGTGGCTGCCGGCGGCCGGGAAGAAGATCTGAGGCAGCGAAAGACAGTCTGGAGAGCGGATCCCTACTGTGGTGAACCATTCCGCCGCTGGAGCAGCTGAGCTGGGGTGGAACACAGCACCGCAGGAGCAGGACAAACCACACAAGGTTTTCTTTGACACATATCTGTAACAGAAGTAATTGTGTAAGGGCTTGTTTGAATTTGAGGATTCTAACAATGCAGGGATAGGAAATAGACATGAATAGGATAGGAATGCACGTGCAAAACAGAGAATTTAAAAACACAGGATTTCTGCCAATCTGGGTGTTTGGTTCACACGAATTGGAAGATCACAGGATGCAAAGAAGCATGTTGAGATTAAGTCAAACCATAAGAAGTGTACAACCTCTTTGGCGAAGCCATGTCGATCTCAGCGTGATTGGGTTGGCCGGTGAGGATGCTTCGGCTGACTTGGCCGTGGGAGGAGGGGAAGAAGATCTTAGGCGTCTGGAGATGGAGCCCGAGGTACTGCTCCGCTGTGATGGAGGGTTTCGTTGTTGGAGCAGCTCCAGTGAGTTGTACGACGCCGATGCTGAAGCAGGACAAGAGAGACAACGTTAACCTGAGTGGAATTCTAATAGCATCTCCAATAGATGATGTAAAATACATAACCACAAAGTGCTAGATGTACACATCAGCCGCTCATCTCTGAACTTAACTGTCGAAACTGAATTTAACTGTCAAAATTGAACTTAACTGTCAAAACTGACTTTTGCTGTCGAAACTGAATTTTACAGTCGAAACTGAACGCACTAGAGGTGAGGCTACAAGTCATTTGACTGACTTTTTCATCTCTGGTCAGCCGATTTTGCAACCGTTGGATACGAAATCAAGGGCTTGTAGTTCATCTTCATTCTCCACCCCTGAGCCGCCAGCCACCACCAGCCAAACAACCGCTCCCCGCCGCCCGCGACCAGCGGTGCGGCGCCCCGCCCGCTCCGAAAACACTCCCCACCACCGGTGCGCTGCCGCCCCGGCCATCCCTGTAGGCCCCCTCGTGCCGAGCTTTTTCTCCGGCAATCCCCACACCACCGCCCCAGCACCGACGGTGACCACCGCCCCCACCCTGAACCCTAAGATAGGTAGTGGGGTGCCTCTCCGGCGAGCCCTCCTCCCCACTGCGGCTGGTTCTTCCTTAACTCCGGCGAGCCCCCCCACCCCCTGAAAATCGACTGACCCAAAAGTCGATTCAGTCAACTGAAGTGTAGCTAAATCGGAGCAGCATCGCAAGCAAGAGCAAGAGCGAGAGCAGCAGCGCGAGCAAGAGCAAGAGCAAGAGCAGACCAGGTAGGGGACCGAGAGCAAAAGCACAACAGTAGCACGAGCAAGAGCTAAAGTAGCAGCAGCTCCTACTGATGTGGACGTCGCCGCTGAGGGAGCGACGCCGTGGAGGAAGTGGCCGATGATGCCGGCATGGATGGAGCTGTGCCGTGTCGGCCCGGGACCGAGCGCCGGCAGCACCGTGAGATCGAATCAAGAAGAAAATGCGGCGATTAGTGTACAAACTCTCTGGTGGTGCCGATTAGGCCGCATCTTCATCTGAGGAAACGGTGATGATGATGCTCTTCCGATTGTGCAGGTGAAGAAGACTGTGTGGGAATGGAGGTGACGCGAAAGATGAGGGGAACGTCGGGGCAACTCCTTGGAGGTGGAGGACGGGGTGGCTGAACCGGCGGGACGACCAGATCGACAATGGATCCTCATCCGGTACGGTGGATGAGGGACGTCGAGGTGTTGATGTGGACGACATCGTCGGGGAAGAGGCTCTGGCTGGGTGGCGGACGGAGGAGGGTGTGGTGCTTCGCGGGTTTTGCCGGCCTCGGTGTACGAATGGGTGGGCGGATGGGATGGGAGTGGGGAACCATGGCTTAGGGACGCACTTGTCCGAAATGTGGGGTAAGTTACGAAAGTACCCCCACCGATTTGAGGCGGTTCTTTTGGTTCAGGGGTATCACGGGCATTTCACGTGTCGGGATTTCACAGTAGGTGGAAGTTTTCGCGCGCATTGTAATTTTGGAATAGCAAGGCGCGAGTTGAGATGGAGGGAGTTGTCAGAGCACAGCGAGACAAAGATATATCTTAAATATTTCGGGCTAACAAGGCACGGGTTGAAGAGGCGGGAGTTTCGCAGCATGATAGACAGAGGCACTAGCTCGAAATTTCGGCATAACAAGGCGCGGCTTGAAATTTCGGGAGAACAAGCTTAACGTGTACCCAAAAGAGACAATTTTGACTAGTATGATATACTACATACAATGTGTTTAACACACACAACACACACACATACACCATTTAGACTAGTAAGGTACGCGTGCATTGCACGCATGAGATTTGGCAACCAAATTATGAATAAATACCACATTATAGCATGTAAGCTTTGAGTCATATATGCATGATGTAGATGTTCATTTAATTATTATAGTTCATTTCATTCAAAATCATCTAGTTTTATAAGAAAGCTAATCTATTTTAAGATTCATGGAATTGTGCATTGTAAGGCATAAAGTAAAAACAAATCATGTAGAAAAACATTTGGGAAATTATGATACAGAAGATTCTAGAACAAAGACGAAGTGCTTGTGTTTTGAGGTTTGTGCATTATGCTTAAGTTCAACCATAGAGTCTTCTAGATTGTACATGCGGCAAAATCTGGTGGAATCTAGATGATATCCAATGACCAGTAATGCTCAAATTTGCCAGCTCTGCACCATCGGATTGGCCTCATCCAACGATCATCTTTCAAAGTTAAAGTAATCCGCACACTATATATAAAATATAAAATATAGTGTGTATATATATATAGGGGTATAGATATAGATATGTGATGCGAAAGCCACCCATCATCTCCAATTAGAATAGTTTGTCCATGCACGGATGCAATGTGGCCAAACGATGTCTGCCATCGGTATCTCAAATTCAAACCAATCTAACCTTGTTCAATGTGTATACATTGCAACATGCTCGTTTCCAAACCGCACTGCGCAGATCTCCATTATGTTCATGCATGCATGGGTTTCAAACATCATGATCTCTTATTCAAATATTTGAATTCAACTTTACATTGATTATGACCTCACCTAGTCTTTTACACCCACACATTGGTCTTCTCTTTATAATTGTACCACTAACTTTCTCTCGTGCATGCATGCACACACACTACCAGTCGGCATTATCCATCGCACACATGCAATCTTTTTCTTTAGGTCGGTCTCCCATGAAGGCACACACACACACACATCCCCCTCTCCATCATATTAGGCAGTCTTTATCTCTGACGTGCATGCGCAACGACCGATGTTCCTCTATGTGTGTGTGTGTATAGCTAGGTCTTTCATAGTTTACCACATAAATCGATCAATCTATATATCTAGTGAGGTCTCACCCTCTTTCCCACGTCCACATCGATCAATATATACCTCTCTATATAGGATTACATATATAGCTAATACACCCACATTAATTATATATCCAACGCCCCCCTCTCATCATCCATGCCTTCCGCTTCATCTCTCAAACGCGCGCACAATGGCCAAGACAGGGGGCAGCAAGGGCCCTGCCCCCCTAACATCACTATATATCGAGGCTAATATGAATGTGATCATTAGACAATTGTTGGTAAAAATGGTTTAAGTTGATGAATTGGCCCTCCTCGTAAAGGATTAGCAATGCTTGCCCCCCTGGCTCATGGGACATTTTTCATGGCTCCGCCACTGCGTGCAACAGCACACGTTCTCACCCCTCTCTCTAAATATCGATCTCGCAGTTGTGCACTCCTTCATAGTCTCCCTCCACTCGGCCCCTCGCCCTCGCACCATCTTATAGCCCCCACCGGATTTTGCCACATGTACAATCTAGCAGACTACATGGTTGAACTTAAGAATAATGCACAAATATCAAAACAATAGTGGTTCTCCTTTGTTCTAGAATCTTCCATATCGTAACTGCCCAAACTTTTTTTCTAGTTGAATTGTCATTCTTTGTTTGTACTTTATGCTTTACAATGCACAATTCCATGAATCATAAAATAGATTAAGGGCTTTTTGATTCAAAGGATTCTCGAAGGAATTTTGGAGGATTCTAATCCTTAGGAAATTTTCCTATCTTGGTTGTTTGATTCATAGGATTGTAAACCATAGGAATTTTTTCATATGATTCATTTGCACTAGATTTCATAGGAAACATCCCATCCACTCAAACCTCTTTGAAACAATTCTGCGTTTTTTCTATGCACAATCAAACACTCGCACCATCCTATAGGATTCAAGACGACATTCCACTCTAATCCCATGTTCTTCCTATTCCCACGTTTTGGAAATCCTACGAATCAAAGAGGCCCTAGGTTTTTTATAAAAACTAATTGATTTTGAATGAGATGAACTGTAAGAATTAAATGAAGGTCTACATCAGGCATCTATTACTCAGAGCTTACATGCTAGAGTGTGGTATTTATTCGTAATTTGGTTGTAAAATCTGACGCGTGCAATGCACGTGTACCTTACTAGTACTTCGAGTATGTGCAAAACACAATGGCACGCTCCATAGTGTCTCTCTTACACTTCATGAAGCCACGTGGTCATGTGGCACATGTGGAGGCGTTGTCGCGACATACTTGTGTGGATTGATCATAGTGACGTGCTGCTGGTTCCAGAAGAATGTACTCGTCCTCCCTGAGCCGCACTGGCGGTACATGCACGAAGCGAAGATGTGCACGCACGCCACGCACGCACTCATTCCCTCGCATGCACACGCGGGTACACAGGAGGACGCAATTTTGTACCAAGATCCACCCCATGTGATAATTTGACGCGTGTAAAGTCCTTCACTTCATTGATGGTCAATTAATACAACGCATGCAAATTGAGTGGACGTGAGGGCGGAAGAAAGACATTACTACTCCACTGCGCGTATGCAAGTAGTTAAATCATGGGTTGCTAGTAGTACTTCCATTGGTATCCTTCGTATTTTGTGCGAATTTTTGACAATAACATAATATTTACGCATCTGAGCAGTGCTGTCTACTTGAAATTTATGTTCCACTAAACTCATAGGGAGCCGTTTCGGGCCTCGAAGCCAAAAACCATCAATTAATCTTTACCTTGTTCCCATCACATTCGAAAGTACTAGTGCTACAATTAAGTGCAAGCCTGCTCACACCTACCAGTACATACCAAACCTGAACGTGTTCCCACTATGCAGGTTTTAGTACTAGTGGTAGTACTTAGCTTACAAAAGGGGAACTACCTAACCGAAAATTACTCTACCTTCCTCCTCATAAGTCCTGCTTCTTCGTCCGTCCTTGCCATGGCCGGTGTACAGAGCTCTAGGTCGAGAACTACTCGTAACAAGGGAGCGGCAACCAAGGCTGCGGAAAAAAGAGAGGGCTCGCCGCCACGCAGAGACCTCGAAAGATCTCTCACGGGTAGGCGATGGCTCCCAGGAGCGCCCTAGACGCGGAGGCAAACATGCCGAGCGGGCGGCGCTGGAGTCGTTATCCCTCGATGACATTGTAACGCCCCAAGACTGGAGATTCAGATGCCTTCCATAGATTCCGGGTTTTCGTCATGTGTTTTGTTTTGCTTGTTGCGTTCCCCTTTGCATCATGTGCTTTGCATCATGTCATCATGTCATAAGCCTTTTGCATCTCAACTAAATAAACCATATGGATCTTCGATCCATTTAAACCGAGGGAATTCACATGGTGATTCTCTTTACAACATATCCTCTCGCTATTTAGAGAGCTATAGTAAATATTTCCAATTATTTGGTTTACCGCAACCAAGCTCAAGGAGGAGCTCGATGAAGATCTTGTCCTTTGTGTCGTTTCCGTTTCCAGTTGATCAGTAGTGGAGCCCAGTTGGGGTCGATCAGGGATCTGTGTAGCATTTGGGGTAGTCTTCTTTTATTTTGGTTCTGTAGTCGGACCTTGATTGTATCTGGTTGATGTAATGCTTTATTCATGTATTTGTGTGAAGTGGCGATTGTAAGCCAACTATGTATCTCTTTCCCTTTATGTATTACATGGGTTGTGTGATGATTACCTCACTTGCGTCATTGCTTTCAATGCGGTTATGCCTCTAAGTCATGCTTCGACGCGTGGGAGATATAGCCGCATCGAGGGCGTTACAAGTTGGTATCAGAGCCTTCCCCGAGCTTAGGAGCCCCCTGCTTGATCGAATCGCTGGCGTTATTGAGTCTAGAAAATGTTTTGGAGTCATTTAGGAATTATATATCGGAGAGTAGGATTCTTTTTACTCCTCAGTCCCTTCGTCGCTCTGGTGAGGCATCCCGACGTAGAGTTTTGACTCTTCTCTTCTCAAATTTCACTAAATTTTTTAGGATCAAGCAGGTATCTTGGAATCGCTCCGATGGTTTTGTGACGAGAACATTGTTCTTGGTGCCTCCTGACATTTAGGGGTTGTGGCAGTGTCCCGGGGAGTTGAGCTCCGATGTGTTGTCGTCACAATTTTATCGTTGAGATTCTGGAATACCTGAGTTCGCCGACATCGAAAATCTCTTTTATGCAGTTGTTAGTGAGATAACCTCGACGCCACCCAATACTGGGGCAGGAGTTCATGAGTATTGCCATAACTCGTATAACGGATGCTTTTCGAAGGTTGAGGTAAATGATTTCCGAAGGTTCCTTGGTTATGTGTTGAAGGATGGATACAGCTGGATGTAGGATTTGTTAGTTTGAGTGAGATATTATGCTTCCCCTGTATCCCCAACACCTGATTGCATAACCGGAAAGGTTTGGGAGTTTCATAAGTGGGAATTCAAGTAGCTCTTAGGATATCTTTCCGACAGATGTATGATATGAAATTGGGGTTTGACGTCTAGTGGTCCGCCTATCCACGGTTGGTTTTACAGTGGTCTCGTTGTGTTTTAACGAGTCCTTGGCTATGCCGACTTGGGGACGCTTCGTATGTCTTGTGCACTGCCTTGTACATGATGGTGATGTACGATCGAGCCCGTGTAGGCCCCACCACGAAAACTTCGGACGAAATCTCTATCATATGTTTGTTCCGGCTTATTTTGCAAGTCAATCCTTGTTTTGTTTTGAGTTGTGGTATTCGAGTTGCTTCAATGTCAAGTGTTGATTCCATACCTTTCCTAAACGGTGTTCTCATATTTCTATGTGAATACTAATCCTTCTCGATCATCGAGTCTGTCATGTCAAGCCTTTTCAATCGGCGTGTTTCTCTTCAAGTGGATCCGATCATTTCGACATCCGCAAGATCAATTATCAGTTCTTCTCAACGGTGTTTGTTTCATCCGTCCCCAAGTTGTCTTTGTTTTCCCAACCACCCACCCTTCTTCTTTGAGGACTCAGATTTCTTATTCAAGTATCCTTTTATGGATGAGAAGTCTCTCCATTCTTTTCCCTTCAATATTCTTACCCGGTGGTTCTCATGAAGATGTTCTTCTAGTTCGTCATTCCTCATTCCTTTTCTTCTCCGGTGGATCTAATTCAAACTTTGTTGATCATATTCCTTTTTCCCTCGTTCCTAATGATTTCTCTTGCCGGTGCACCTCTTAATCATCCACTTCTCACTACTCAATTGTTCCAGAGTGCTCAAGATATCTCGAAGATTCGTGTTTCCACTCTGCATTCGTTCAAGATCTTTCGATTTTGTTACCTCATTCAAGCCATTTAATTCAAACGGTGGAATCTCTCATTTCTAGCAATCGTTCTATGATGTATCTTTTGAGTGGGCCCTAACCCACAGGTCTTTTCCCAGGATCTTGCCTGACTCTTCTAATTTTCCCGGAGCTATCCTAAATTCTTTTCAAAGTTTGACGTAAGGATGAATTGTCATCAGTCAAATGTCTTTATCCAAGATATATCAAAATTCTTTCATCGTTGGCTCAACTTTTCCATTCTTCATTCCAGTGTGCCTCAATAATTCTTGGTGGTGTTTCTCGTCGTCATTCTCAACATTTGAAGACCGAAGAAGATTTTTTCTCCATATCTGGCTCGATTCTCTTCAAGACTCATGGTGCTAGCTTATTGCCATCCTCTCATAATTATTTTCGATTGTGAGAATTCTTTTCACCCATCCGGTGCAATTCAGGAGTCTTTTCAGTTCGATTCTCCGGAACCCATCATCTCAGAATTATTCATTCTCAGCGTTCAGCTCTTGTTATCTAAATCTTACCGGCGCATCGTCCAAGTGATCTCTAATCAGCTCGTGACCCCTTCGGTCTCATGTATCTAAATCCTAGCATGCTCCTTCGTCCATTTGCCAATTCTTACCCGGTGTTTTCTTTATCTTCTTTCCATTCATTTTTCAATTCTTATGGTGGTTTGCTCAAGAGTTCTCTTCCTTCTTCATCATATCAATTCATTTGTTGTTTCAATCCTACCGGTGGTCCATTAAGTTTGCGCCATATCTATCTTCATCTTTTCCATGAGAATAAGTAGTGCGCCAAATCCATTGTTTGTCATCAATTTAATTGATGAAGGATAAGCATAATGTAATTCTTATTCTTGTTTCATCAAGTTTATTCTTTTCCTACTTTCCGGAGTGGTTCATCATTTCACATTCTCGATTTAAATTTCTCATCTTTCTCTTCCCGGAGTCCCAAGTGCTCCCGATTATATCATCATGAAGATCCATCTAAATCATCGCAAGGCTTCACCTTGTGTTTTCAATTTCTCTTTCCCTTCGTTTGATCATTCTTTTATTACCAGAGTTCTTCATGGAGGTTCTACATGTGGGTTCATCAAGGATTTAATTCCTTCTCGAAGTGTCCATCAACATTCTTTTCAGAGGAGCTCAAGCATTCTTCATCTTGCAATCTAGTGTGCAATTGTTCTCCCTTATCTCTTGAGGTGGCAATATATCATTCTTCATTTACAAGAGTGAGGTATTTAAACCCATAACTTTCTTCCATGGAGTTATCTTGGGTTATATTTCACCTAAAGCTTTTTCCTAAGGATTGTTGCTAATTATGGTGCTTATAAATGATCCAAGTTCTTCTTTTCTCCTCACGGTGAAATACTTTCTCGTCTCCTTGTTCTTATCAATCCAATATTTTTCCGTGAGTAGCAGGTTGTCACCTCATAATTTTGAGATGCTTTCCATAAGCCCATTTCAAGCTTATCCTATCGTTGTTGGTGTTCCAACAACTCCATTCGACCCATCTCATAAAGATGCTTTCAAGCTCATTCGAGGTAGAAGATATTGTTTTCTCCTCCGTTCATTCATTCCATCCTCTCATTTCTTCCGGAGGCATTGTGATGTTGCTCTTTTCAATCATAATCTCAAATTGTGAAGATCATGATCTTTTCATGCTTATCCTCTAACCAGAGTGTTGTGCCCTCTGCTCAAGTTCTTTTCATCTTATCAAGTTTCATATCACTTTTCAACCGGAGTGCTGCCCGAATTTGTTCTTCCTTGTTTCTCTTTTCTAACGGAGTGTTTTCAACTTTGTTCATCTCTGTTGTATTCTTTTCTCGAAGTTGTTCAACCTCTCAAGGTTCTTTGGTTTCACTCATTTGTCAAAGAAGCAACTTACTTTTACCTCTCGTCTTCCTCTTCCGTTTTTCCTCCGGTGCCATCCTAGATCTCGGGACGAGATCCTCTCGTAGTGGTGGAGTGTTGTAACGCCCCAAGACCGGAGATTCAGATGCCTTCCATGGATTCTGGGTTTTTGTCATGTGTTTTGTTTTGCTTGTTGTGTTCCCCTTTGAATCATGTGCTTTGCATCATGTCATCATGTCATCATGTCATAAGCCTTTTGCATCTCAACTAAATAAACCGTATGGATCTTCGATCCATTTAAACTGAGGGAATTCACATGGTGATTCTATTTACAACATATCCTCTCATTATTTAGAGAGCTATAGTAAATATTTCCAATTATTTGGATTTACCGCAACCAAGCTCAAGGAGGAGCTCGATGAAGATCTTGTCCTTTGTGTCGTTTCCGTTTCCAGTTGATCAGTAGTGGAGCCCAGTTGGGGTCGATCGGGGATCTATGTAGCATTTGGGGTAGTCTTCTTTTATTTTGGTTCCGTAGTCGGACCTTGATTGTATCTGGTTGATGTAATGCTTTATTCATGTATTTGCGTGAAGTGGCGATTGTAAGCCAACTATGTATCTCTTTCCCTTTATGTATTACATGGGTTGTGTGATGATTACCTCACTTGCGACATTGCTTTCAATGCGGTTATGCCTCTAAGTCGTGCTTCGACACATGGAGATATAGCCACATCGAGGGCGTTACAGACATGCCCGATCTGCTCAATAAGAACCTCAATAAGCAGAAGGAGTGCATCCACGGCTTGGTGGAGCTGCTGAAGGAGAGCCTCGATGACATGCCCGCTGAGCTCAATGAGTAGGAGGAGTTGACCGCCGGCTTGATGATGCTGCTGAAGAAGAGCATTGCCTCGGAGAAGAAGGCGACCGATGAAATCCTGCAACTTCAGGAGGACAACGCGAAGCTCTGCCACGAGCTCGACCTGCTGAAGGAGGAGAACGTTGGCTGGAAGAAGCTGCATGAGAATAGTAGTTCCTCGATGAAGATGTTGCAGGCCCTCGTCATGGAACAGAAGGAGTTGGCGAAGCTCCGCATTGAGCACCCGGCTGCTGTCAAGGTACGTAATGCGGCCGTGGAACAGATGATGAAGGCTCGCGTCGAGAAATCCCGCGTCATGGACACAATGATGAAGATGGCGGAGGAGACGCGCAAGGAGATGGAGGTTGTGGAGGCGATGAAGAAGCAGTTATGACTCAGCGGCCAGCAACCCTTCATGTAGTGAGAGCAGCGCCCCAGACTTTTGTGTGCGTCTTCCTTCTTTTTTTGGGGTGATAATCCTCCTTGTTCTTTTCCTCCTGTGTTTCTTATTTTTCTTCGGGTGTTCCGCCGCATGTGTCACCTTCTCTGCGAGGCATGAATAGAACAATGCTAAAAATGAGATGACTAGCAAATTAGATCATTCTTTATCGCCAATAGAACAATGCCTCTTGGTAGTAATATATAATAAGAGTAGAGAGTAGAGGATATGGCACTGGGCTGCCGTGTTTCATGCTCCTCCGTCATACTCCAGTGGAAAACTTGAGTATACCGCACAGTTCTTTGCTCCTTCTCAGGTCGTCGGCACATTTATACGTGCAGTCAAATCACAAGGCCCCGCCTTCCAGCAGTAATGAGCCGTCAAATCAAAAAGGCCCTCGCCTCTCGTGAAAAGGACCAAGCTAGACTGCCCCGCCCTCTAGCCTTTTAAAAATGTATACATTTGTACAGTAGCAGTAGTATCGATGGATTGCACCATGGAGCAAAACTAACAAGATGTAATTAAAGAAAAAAGGTGGTACAGTACATATAGAGAGCGCTCGTCGCCAAATTATGCATATACTATATGACACTACCCACTATGAAGGTACTAGTAACATAGACTACTAACTAGTCTATGCTACTGTCCACTATGGCCAGCCAAAGTCGAGGCGCGGATACCAACGAGGGCCTGGTTGTCTCTATACTTGGACAACTCACCTGACTGCATGCGCACCAGGCAGACGAAGCTCGTGTCGTGTTGGTGCCGTGTGCGGCCCGCACATTCATCAGTCTTGCTATAAGTTGCAGTAGCTGCTATATAGGTCCGTCGGATCTTACATCAAGATACGTGCAAAATTTTCTTTTCAGATTTTCCTTTTTCTCTCTGAAATCTCAGTCGAGTGAGACATTGCCACGCCATTAAACAGAGGCTTTGGCGCCATTAATGGAGACCTTGGGAGAGAGGTGGACGGTAGATGGAGGTCAAAGGGCTCGCACGCCTCCCATACTCAAATAGCTACCCTGCATGGCGCCTCCTAGCTAATAAAAAAGGGGACGCATGGCGGCACGTAGATGGTAAATATAACGCCCACGGTTTCAATAATACTTGTGTTCCTGATTGTAACGTGACAACACTTGTTCCAAAATCACTTTGTTGATTGTTAATGTGTGCGCCTTCGCAAATCGGACAGAAAAATTACCACAACATGTTGGTGCCATGTCATGACACCAAGCCAAGTTTCATGATTTTCATGCGTGTTTCGGATTTACAGGAATTAAAAAACCAAGTTTCTCAATGTTTCCAGTCGAGCCATGATGCCCAGGTGTTTGAATTTCATTCCCATTTCTGGCATGGGACCTAGAAATTTACCCAAGGACACACATGTGATTTTTCAACCAGCTTTGGTGCACTGGAGCATGTGCTTGTATTTAAAATTTGAATTATGCACACAAAGGTGACACGTTCCCTCTAAGAACCACAAGCCTTCTTGAGAGAAGCTCCGGTTTGCAAGAAACTTATACCAAAACTTGTTCCTATTCTACAATTTTTTTTACCACAGCATGGTAGTACCATGACATGACACCATGCCAAGTTTCTTGATTTTCAGGCATGTTTTGGATTTACAAGAATTTTAAAACCAAGCTTCTCAATGTTCTCTGCCGAACCACGATGCCCAAATGTTTGAATTTCATTCCCATTTTTGCATGTGACCAAGAAATTCACCCGTGGACACACATGTGATTTTTCAATCAACTTTGGTGCGCAGGAGCATGTGCTTGTAGTTCAAATTTGAATTATGCACATTAAATGACCAAAAACTCAATTAATGTTTTAAAAAGGCCAAACGAACCCGGAATAATTCCAAAATTTAACAGGGCACTCATATAGTTCTATGTTGCCTCTGTAAAGAAAATCAAACCCGTTGACCATGTTACATGGCAAAAATAAGCCGGATCTCACAATGATAAGTTAATGGTCTCCAGCACAACACACCCCTCAAATAAAACTAAGCACCCTGGAATTCTTTGACAAAACTAAGCACCCTAAAATTCTTTGACAACTAAACTGTTGGCTATATGATGTTGGCCATATATATTGTACGTATATAATGTGAAGAAACGAGTGGTAGTACTATACCAACTAAAAGATGAAATGTACGAAATATAACGAGAATAAACATAACATAGTTCTGCTGGGGGCTCAACACAACACACCCCTCAAATAGAACTAAGCACACCTGAAATTAAACTAAGCAACTAATCCGGTGGACACTGCATTAGAACAACCATGAGCAACGACACTGCCACCTTACTCGGACTCCTCATCCACGTCCTCGACTTCGTCCTTGCCCCTCTTCCTCTTGGCCAATACTTCTTTGCTTGAACTGCACACTTGGCTCTTGCTCTTCATCCAACACTTGTAGATATTGAAACAAAGGTAGCCATACATTGCAGCGTAGTGGATGTGGTCTATATCTAGTACATTCGACTCCCACGCATGATGAAACCTGAAAGGAGGTTTCATCAATGTACCGTACGAAGGATGAACCATGGCTCCTGCCATGGTCAGCATTGAAGGCTGATCACGGGAGGGCACCAGCCGTTTCTTCTGGAGGTCGAAGGGGTCGCCTACCACGAGGCCTATCCGACCCAGGATTTCCTTGTCGTTCCTAAAGTCTACAGTAACGAATTTGACTCGACCGTCCTTGAGGAAATTCTTAAAATCCTGGCACTCAATGTCACATGGCATATGTGGTAGACCAAGCATAAGTCATGCACGCAAACCTAGATCATGGCGGGCTTCTTCTTCTCTGCCTCCTTTAGATTCTTCTCGCTTCCCAGGACTGTGGTGTACTCAACATCTAGCCCAGCGACCCACTCATCATTTGAGTTTTCGAACATGCATTTGAAGCGAACAAGGCATTCTTCACCATTGTGGAAGAATGGGTGTAGATGACGTCGAACTCATCGCCGGTGATGGTTCTAACCTTGTACTCACCGCCGATCATGGAGATTTGGGACACCATGTATTTGGGAGGAGGGTTAGGATTAGTGGAACCGTCATAATGTGAAAGGACGGGATGACTAGGAGCGGTTTATCGATTGTAAAAATGTCGAGTGGGGGGCGCGTGCGAATGGCGGGGTAGTGGCTTGCCTGGTGGATAAATGGATTCATGCACAGTACTATGGGGCCCAATTAGATGTCATGTCTACTTGATTCCCAATTAAATGGCTTTCGATGCCATGTCAAGCGTCGGGAAAATTACAGGTGATACGGAGCTTTCCATTCTCCCATGATACAGGCTTCCGACAGCCCTTGGATTTGAGATCGAACGATTGCATGGCGTGATTCTAGACCTATGGGTGAATATCCTATCCTGGAGGGTTATTCTGCAAATTTTCAGCAACTTAGCATGTGACCGTTCGATCTCAGATCCAAGGGCTGCCAGCAGCCGTATCATGGTCGCGCCTACCATGACGATCGCCTCGCTCGCGCGGCCGCGCCCTTGGAGATTTAACACGGTGCGTTAGGCTATCTGTTGTTGGCATGTCATACATAGTCATCACTTAGTCACTCATACAACAAGGTTAGCTATAAGGTTGGCTATAAGAGTATTTTTGTTTACTTCTCTCTATCTCTTCCTTCATAGTATTTATTGAATTTGCCAAGGAGTGAGCTCTTCCAATGAAATGGTGCTTAGATGAGGTGCTATGGGCATTAAATGGCTTAGCAACTCAAGTCCCGAATGCATAGGTGCTTAGTTTTTTGTTGCTAAGTTTGCTTCATCTAGGTACACGTGCTTATCACCGTTTCTTCCCGGGGTTACCAAACTAGTCTATATCTTCTTAATTAACATGCCACATCAGACTTTATGCCTATGTGGCAGGCTTAGCACCTGTAGGATCAAGTACAGTAGTGGGCTATAAGCCCGCTTTACATGGCATTTTTGCATATGTGGGGGAAAGAGGCAAGGAAAAAGTGGAGGAGTGGGCTCTCAAGCAAGAGCCAGCCTCTACATGGTGGAGCATCGGGAGAGGCACCTGTATGGAGGTGGTCAGGAATCGGGAGACTCAAGCCGGTCGTAGCGCCGCAGTTAAAATGATAATGGCAAGTCAAATCACCGGGCCCACCTATCCAGCAGTAACTCACTGTCAAATCACACAACCCTATGTTTGCAGCAGCCTACTCCCTCATCTTCTCGCGTCTCTGTCGAACCGACTAGGCGGAACTGCCCCGCCTACCGCACGGGAAAAGCCCCGCCCTTGACTTTGATGCATCTCAATTCCTATAGAGAAAGAGATGCCATTTGATGCATAGGATAGGAATTTTTCCATTGAGTCTAGGCTAATGTACTGGTAATTTGCTCTAAAAACTACAATAGTAACTAGTAGTACTGTTACATGCTCGTAATTAATTAAACAAACGTATGGGTGACACAGACACACACACTAACTACTAGTACTACTACTTCTCACATGCTGGCCAGACGCCGTTGTTCTCCTTCCCGGCTTTGTCGGCAACACCCCACCGTGCTTGGATCTTTGCCGACCTCTCCGCAGCAGCGCGTGCGTCCTCTTCTTTCTTGCAGCGGCGGGCCTCTCTTTTCTTTAGTGCTTTCAGACTTTTCCGCTCCCTCTGTGCGGCTTTGGCCGCCTCTTGCTCTACCACCCATTCGGCCTTGGCAGCTTCAAATTCCGCCCACATAGGTATGAGGTCGCGAGCGGCGATGAACTCGGCATGGCGGGATGCCACGGCTTGCCTACCATTCTATGTGCGGTTGTGGGCGGCGAGGAACTCAGCACGGCAGGATGCCATCGCTTCCTTACCAGTTAGTGTGCAGCGCGGTGGCATGAACGACGCTTGGTGACAGCTCTGGGGTGGAGTGGCCGGACAACCGTAAAGTGCATTGGTTTGTCAAGAGCTCAAGGATAGGAGACAAAGTAAATTTGGATTCCCCTTCAATCCTGGTCATTTATTACCGAGTAAAATGCATTGGCGGTCATTGAACTTGTCTTGATAGCTCACTTTGATCATTGTATACAAGATATGGTGATTATACGGTCACTGGCTCAGCGTATAGCTCCATATTTGTCTGGTTGACCAGTCAAACAGTCCGCATGTGCCTCATCAGCTCGTGTTCTTTATCTATCTATCTATCCGGGCCTACCTGTGAGTGGAGAAAGAAATAAAAACCAAAATTATGCGTATGTGACATTACTGTTTAGACGTTTGCTGGAGGCCTCCACGAACACCGAGCATGTATTCACCTGGCTCAACACCAACGGTCATACTCGTGACTCGGTGCCTTGCTCATGTATATCGTCCATCACAACGACAATTTATAAAACATCCTAGCTAGAGAGGGTACTATGGTACGGAGTATGTACTATCGTGAGCAACCGATCATAGTGCCACTGCACACGAGTGTGTGTCTGATCGATTCGTCCATTACTCGTAAGTTATGTATGGTTGTGTGGTGTCTAATGGTGGTGGTTGAATGCTAGCTGGCGACAAGAGCGGTTGCATGGACGCTTGGTTGTCAATACATGCCGCATACGCTTCAAAGGCTCGTCATCCATGAGTTCACATTTTACCACCACGCCAGCGTCTGACCGCCCTGGCCTACCGAAACCCCTTCCGTCGCAACCATGTGCTTCCCACCTGAAACGATCACCGTCTCTACAGAACGTCAATGCCGCATTCACCACCTTAACTGCAGGTGTAGTTGGTGCGTCACTGACATGCGGTCCTGATGCCCATTGGGACACATGTTAGTGAGACAATGCACCTGTGGTTAAGTCACTGAAGCAGCATCCGCATTCACGCCCAATGCGACCTCTCACTAGCGCCGGCATTGCAGCAGCGCGACGGCCGAGAGAGCGCCACCCGCACGGCATCCCGGTGCAAGCGACTGCTCCACGTTAATGACACCATGACTGCCGACGAACCTACTCCAGTGCCAGCCGTCCATCCGTCTGCCACGGCTCATTGCCATTCGCCCGCTATATTAACTTGAGCCCCAGCTCCCAGCCATAGCCAAAGACCCACACTCATTCTCCTCCGGTCCCATCCTTCTGTTGGCACCACTCCAACCATGGCCTCCGGGCACTCTAAAGCTCTCTTGGACATACTGTCGCAGGAGCAGACGAAGGAGATGGCCGGCTCCCCCCGGCCTCCCTCCGCCTATTGGGGATTGTAGCAGAAATTTAAAATTTTCTACGCATCACCAACATCAATCTATGGAGTAATCTAGCAACGAGGGGAAGGGGAGTGCATTTACATACCCTTGTAGATCGCTAAGCGGAAGCATTACTAGAACGCGGATGAGGTAGTCGTACTCGTAGCGATTCAGATCGTGGTCGATTTCGATCTAAGCGTCGAACAATGGTGCCTCCGCGTTCAACACACGTGCAACCCGGTGACGTCTCCCATGCCTTGATCCAGCAAGGAGAGAGGGAGAGGTTGGGGAAGACTCTGTCCAGCAGCAGCACGACGGCATGGTGGTGGTGGAGGAGCGCGGTACTCCAGCAGGGCTTCGCCAAGCACTACGAGGAGACGAGGAGGGAGAGAGGTAGGGCTGCGCCTTGAGAGAGAGACTCGTGTGTAGTGCAGCCCCAAAACCTCCACTATATAGAGGGGCAAGGGCAAGAGGAGGCTCCCTAGGGTTTCCCCTAGGGGGGGGGGGCGGCCAGGGCAGATGGGATCTCCCCCTTGGGTGACTTGGCCCCCAAGCCAGGAGGTGGGAACCCTAGATGGGGCGCCCCAAACCCCCTGGTCACGTGGGAATAGGTGAGGGGGCGCACAACCCATTAGTGGGCTGGTTTTCCCCCTTCCCTTGGCCTATGAAGCCCCCCCAACACTTGCCGGGGCTCCCAGAACACCTTTCGGTCATGCTGGTCATCACCCGGTACCTCCGAAACACTTCCGGACTCCAAAACCCTTCGTCCAATATATCAATATTCACCTCTGGACCATTCCGGAACTCCTCGTGACGTCCGGGATCTCATCCGGGACTCCGAAAAACATTCGGTAACCGCGTACATACTTTCCCTATAACCCTGGCGTCATCAAACCTTAAGTGTGTAGACCCTTTGGGCTCGGGAATAATGCAGACATGACCGAGACATCTCTCTGGTCAATAACGAACAGCGGGATCTGGATACCCATGTTGTCTCCCACATGTTCCATGATGATCTCATCGGATAACCACGATGTCAAGGATTCCGTCAATCTCGTATACAATTCACTTTGTCTACCGGTATAGTACTTGCCCGAGATTCGATCGTCGGTATCCCGATACCTTGTTCAATCTCGTTACCGGCAAGTCTCTTTACTCGTTCCGTAACACATCATCCCGTGATCAACTCCTTGGTCACATTGTGCACATTATGATGATGTCCTACCGAGTGGGCCCAGAGATACCTCTCCGTTTACACGGAGTGACAAATCCCAGTCTCAATTCGTGCCAACCCAACAGACACTTTCGGAGATACCCATAGTGCACCTTTATAGCCACCCAGTTACGTTGTGGCATTTGGTACACCCAAAGCATTCCTACGGTATCCGGGAGTTGCACAATCTCATGGTCTAAGGAAATGATACTTGACATTAGAAAAGCCTTAGGAGACGAACTATATGATCTTGTGCTAGGCTTAGGATTGGGTCTTGTCCATCACATCATTCTCCTAATGATGTGATCCCGTTATCAATGACATCCAATGTCCATGGTCAGGAAACCATGACCATCTATTGATCAACGAGCTAGTCAACTAGAGGCTTACTAGGGACATGTTGTGGTCTATGTATTCACACATGTATTACGGTTTCCGGTTAATACAATTATAGCATGAACAATAGACAATTATCATGAGCAAGGAAATACAATAATAACCATTTTATTATTGCCTCTAGGGCATATTTCCAATGGTCTCCCACTTGCACTAGAGTCAATAATCTAGTTCGCATCACTATGTGATTGCAATGAATCCAACACCCATGGGGTTTGTTCATATCTTGCTTGTGAGAGAGGTTTAATAGTCAATGAGTCTGAACCTTTCAGATCCATGCGTGCTTTACAAATCTCTATGTCATCTTGTAGATGCAGTTACCACGCGCTACTTGGAGCTATTCCAAATAACTGTTCTACTATACGAATCCGGTTTACTACTCAGAGTCATCCGGATTAGTGTCGAAGTTTGCATCGACGTAACCCTTTATGACGAACTCTTTTACCACCTCCATAATCGAGAAAATTCCTTAGTCCACTAGTTACTAAGGATAAGTTTGATCGTTGTCGTGTGATCCACTGGATCACTCTTGTACCGCTTGACCGACTCATGGCAACGCACACTTCAGGTGCGGTACACAGCATAGCATACTGTAGAGCCTCCGTCTAAAGCATAGGGGACGACCTTCGTCCTTTCTCTCTCTTCTGCCGTGGTCAGGTCTTGAGTCTTACTCAATATTCACACCTTGTAACACAGTTAAGAACTCCTTTGCTGATCTATTTTGAACTCCTTCAAAATCTTGTCACGGTATGTATTCATTCGAAAGTACTATTAAGCGTTTTTGATCTATCCTTATAGATCTTGATGCTCAATGTTCAAGTAGCTTAATCCAGATTTTCCATTGAAAAACACTTTTCAAATAACCCTGCATGCTTTCCATAAGTTCTACATCATTTCTGATCAACAATATGTTAACAACATATACTCATCAAAAATTCTATAGTGCTCCCACTCATTTCTTTGGAAATACAAGTTTCTCATAAACTTTGTATAAACCCAAAATCTTTGATCATCTCATCATAGCGTACATTCCAACTCCGAGATGCTTACTCCAGTCCTTAGAAGGATTGCTGGAGCTTTGCATACTTGTCAGCATCTTTCAGGATTGACAAAACCTTCTAGTTGTATCACATACAACCTTTCCTCAAGAAAAATGTCGAGGAAACAATGTTTTTTACATCCTATCTACAAGATTTCATAAATATTGCAGTAACTGCTAACATAATTCCAACAGACTCTTAGCATCGCTACGAGTGAGAAAGTCTCATCGTAGTCAACTCCTTGAACTTGTTGGGAAACATCTTAACGACAAGTCTAGCTTTCTTAATGGTGACACTTACCACCATTGTTTGTCTTCCTTTTTAAAATCCATCTGCACCCAACAGCCTTACAACCATCAAGTGTTTCTTTCAAAGTCTATACTTTCTTTTATACATGGATCCTCTCTCGGATTTTATGGCCTCGAGCCATTCTTCGGAATCTGGGCCCACCATCACTTCTCCATAGCTCGTAGGTTCATTGTTGTCTAGCAACATGACTTCCAAGAGAGGATTACGTACCACTCTGAAGTAGTATGCATCCTTGTCGACCTATGAGGTTTGGTAGTGACTTGATCCGAAGTTTCATGATCACTATCATAAGCTTCCACTTCAATTGGTGTAGGTGCCACAGGAACAACTTCCTGTGCCCTGCTACACACTAGTTGAAGTGACGGTTCAATAACCTCATCAAGTCTCCACCATCCTCCCACTCAATTCTTTCGAGAGAAACTTTTCCTCGAGAAAGGACCCGTTTCTAGAAACAATCACTTTTGCTTCCAGATCTGAAATAGGAGGTATACCCAACTATTTTTGGGTATTCTATGAAGATGCATTTAACCGCTTTGGGTTCGAGCTTATCATCCTGAAACTTTTTCACATAAGCATCGCAGCCCCAAACTTTTAAGAAATGACAGCTTAGGTTTCTCTAAAGCATAGTTCATACGGTGTCGTCTCAATGGAATTGTGTGGTGCCCTATTTAAAGTGAGTGCGGTTGTCTCTAATGCCTAACCCATAAATGATAGTGGTAATTCGATAAGAGGCATCATGGTATGCACCATATCCAATAGGGTGCAGTTGTGATGTTCGGACACACCATCACACATTGTGTGAAACAATTTCCACAATGTCTTAATTGTGTGCCAAACTCGTAATTCAGATATTCATCTCTATGATCATATCATGGACATTTTATCTTCTTGTCACGACGATCTTCAACTTCACTCTGAAATTACTTAAACCTTTCGATAATTTAGACTTGTGTTTCATCAAGTAAATATACTCAGCATCTACTCAAATCATCTGTGAAGTAAGAACATAACGATATCCACTGCGTGCCTCAGCACTCATTGGACTGCACACATCAGAATGTATTACTTCCAACAAGTTGCTTTCTTGTTCCATCTTACTGAAAATGAGGCCTTTCAGTCATCTTGCCCATGTGGTATGATTTGCATGTCTCAAGTGATTCAAAATCGAGTGAGTCCAAACGATCCATCTGCATGGAGTTTCTTCATGCATATCTACCAATAGACATGGTTCGCATGTCTCAATCTTTTCAAAAACGAGTGAGTCCAAAGATCCATCAACATGGAGCTTCTTCATGCGTTTTATACCAACATGACTCAAATGGCAGTGCCACAAGTATGTGGTACTATCATTACTATCTTTTGGCATGAACATGTGTATCACTACGATCGAGATTCAATAAACCATTCATTTTTCGGTGCAAGACCATTGAAGGTATTATTCAAATAAATAGAGTAACCATTATTCTCCTTAAATGAATAACCATATTGCGATAAACATAATCCAATCATGTCTATGCTCAATGCAAACACCAAATAACAATTATTTAGGTTTAACACCAATCTCGATGGTAGAGGGAGCGTGCGATTTTGATCACATCAACCTTGGAAACACTTCCAACATATCGTCATCTCACCTTTAGCTAGTCTCTATAGCCTTTTATTTTGAGTTACTAACACTTAGCAACCGAACCGGTATTTATTACCCTGGTGCTACTAGGAGTACTAGTAAAGTACACAATAATATAACGTATATTCAAAATACTTCTGTCGACCTTGCCAGCCTTCTCATCTACCAAGTATCTAGGGTAGTTCTGCTTCAGTGACCGTTCCCCTCATTACAGAAGCACTTAGTCTCGGGTTTGGGTTCAACCTTGGGTTTCTTCACTAGAGCAGCAACTGATTTGCCGTTTCATGAAGTATCCCTTCTTTCCCTTGCCCTTCTTGAAACTAGTGGTTTTACTAACCATCAACAATTGATGCTCCTACTTGATTTCTACTTTCACGGTGTCAAACATCGCAAATTGCTCAAGGATCATCATGTCTATCCCTGATATGTTATAGTTCATCACTAAGATCTAATAGCTTGGTGGCAGTGACTATGGAGAACTATCACTATCTCATCTGGAAGATTAACTCCCACTCGATTCAAGTGATTGTAGTACTCAGACAATCTGAGCACATGCTCAACGATTGAGCTTTTCTCCCTTAGTTTGCAGGCTTAAGAAACTTGTCAAAGGTCTCATACCTCTTGACATGGGCACTAGTCTGAAATCCCAATTTCAGTCTTTGGAACATCTCATATGTTCTGCGATGTTTCAAAAACGTCTTTGGTGCCATAATTCTAAACTGTTAGCATTACGCACTGAACTATCACGTAGTCATCAAAACGTGTATGTCAGATGTTTTCCCACATCTACAGACGGCGCTCGAGGTTCAACACACTGAGCGGTGCATTAATGACATATCCCTTCTGTGCAACAATGAGGACAATCCTCAGTTCACGGACCCAGTCCGCATAATTGCTACTGTCAACTCTCAACTGAATTTTCTCTAGGAACATATCTAAAACATTAGAACCAAAGTGTGAGCTATGACATAATTTGCAAAGACCTTTTGACTATGTTCATGATAATTAAGTTCATCTGATTATTTAATGAACTCCCACTTAGATAGACATCCCTCTAGTCATCTAAGTGAGACATGATCCGAGTCAACTAGGCCGTGTCCGATCATCACGTGAGGCGGACTAGTCATCATCGGTGAACATCTTCGTGTTGATCGTATCCATTATACGACTCATGTTCGACCTTTCGGTCTTCCATGTTCCGAGGCCATGTCTGTACATGCTAGGCTTGTCAAGTTAACCTAAGTGTATTGCGTGTGTAAATCTGGCTTACACCCGCTGTATGCGAACGTTAGAACCTATCACACCCGATCATCACGTGGTGCTTCGGAACAACGGACCTGAGCAACGGTGCATAGTTAGGGGGAACACTTTCTTGAAATTATTGCGAGGGATCATCTTATTTATGCTACCGTCGTTCTAAGCAAATAAGACGTAAACATGACAACATCACATGCAAATCATAAAGTGACATGATATGGCCAATATCATCTTGCGCCTTTGATCTCCATCTTCAAGGCGCAGCATGAACACCATCGTCACCGGCATGACACCATGATCTCCATCATCATGATCTCCATCATCATGTCTTCATGAAGTTGCCTCGCCAACTATTACTTCTACTACTATGGCTAATGGTTAGCAATAAAGTAAAGTAATTACATGGCGTTTTCATTGACACGCAGGTCATAAATAAATTAAGACAACTCCTATGGCTCCTACCGGTTGTTATACTCATTGACATGCAAGTCATGATTCCTATTACAAGAACATGATCAATCTCATACATCACATCCTTTTGGCCATATTACATCACATAACATACCCTGCAAAAACAAGTTAGACGTCCTCTAATTGTTGTTGCATGTTTTATGTGGCTGCTATGGGTTTCTAGCTAGAACGTTTCTTACCTACGCAAAACCACAACGGTGATATGCCAATTGCTATTTACCCTTCATAAGGACCCTTTTCATCGAATCCGATCCGACTAAAGTGGGAGAGACAGACACCCGCCAGCCACCTTATGCATCAAGTGCATGTCAGTCGGTGGAACCTGTCTCACGTAAGTGTACGTGTAAGGTCGGTCCAGGCCGCTTCATCCCACCATGCCGCCGAATCAAGATAAGACTAGTAACGGCAAGCAAATTGAACAAATCATCGCCCACAACTACTTTGTGTTCTACTCGTGCATAGAATCTACGCATAGACCTAGCTCATGATGCCACTATTGGGGATCGTAGTAGAAATTTAAAAGTTTCTACGCAACACCAAGATCAATCTATGGAGTAATCTAGCAACGAGGAGAAGGGGAGTGCATCTACATACCCTTGTAGATCGCTAAGCGGAAGCATTACTAGAACGCGGATGAGGTAGTCGTACTCGTAGTGATTCAGATCACGGTCGATTCCGATCTAAGCGCCGAACAACGGCGCCTCCGCGTTCAACACACGTGCAGCCCGGTGACGTCTCCCATGCCTTGATCCAGCAAGGAGAGAGGGAGAGGTTGGGGAAGACTCCGTCCAGCAGCAGCACGACGGTGTGGTGGTGGTGGAGGAGCGCGGTACTCCAGCAGGGCTTCGCCAAGCACTACGAGGAGACGAGGAGGGAGAGAGGTAGGACTGCGCCTTGCGAGAGAGAGAGAGACTCATGTGTAGTGCAGCCCCAAAACCTCCACTATATATAGGGGCAAGGGAAAGGGGAGGCGCCCTAGGGTTTCCCCTAGGGGGGGCGGCTAGGGCAGATGGGATCTCCCCCTTGGGTGACTTGGCCCCCAAGCCAGGAGGTGGGAACCCTAGATGGGGCGCCCCAAACCTCCTGGTCACGTGGGAATAGGTGAGGGGGGCACACAGCCCATTATTGGGCTGGTTTGCCCCCTTCCCTTGGCCCATGAAGCCCCCCAACACTTGCCGGGGCTCCCGAAACACCTTTCGGTCATGCTGGTCATCACCCGGTACCTCCGAAACACTTCCGGACTCCAAAACCCTTCGTCCAATATATCAATCTTCACCTCCGGACCATTCCGGAACTCCTCATGACGTCGGGGACCTCATCCGGGACTCCGAACAACATTCGGTAACCGCGTACATACTTTCCCTATAACCCTGGCGTCATCAAACCTTAAGTGTGTAGACCCTACGGGCTCGGGAATAATGCAGACATGACCGAGACATCTCTCTGGTCAATAACCAATAGCGGGATCTGGATACCCATGTTGGCTCCCACATGTTCCACGATGATCTCATCGGATGATGTCAAGGATTTATTCAACCCCGTATACAATTCCCTTTGTCTACCGGTATAGTACTTACCCGAGATTCGATCGTTGGTATCCCGATACCTTGTTCAATCTCGTTACTGGAAAGTCTCTTTACTCGTTCCGTAACACATCATCCTGTGATCAACTCCTTGGTCACATTGTGCACATTATGATGATGTCCTACCGAGTGGGCCCAGAGATACCTCTCCGTTTACACGGAGTGACAAATCCCAGTCTTGATTCGTGCCAACCCAACAGACACTTTCGGAGATACCCGTAATGCACCTTTATAGCCACCCAGTTACATTGTGGCATTTGGTACACCCAAAACATTCCTACAGTATCCGGGAGTTGCACAATCTCATGGTCTAGGAAATGATACTTGACATTAGAAAAGCTTTAGCAGACAAACTATACGATCTTGTGCTAGGCTTAGGATTGGGTCTTGTCCATCACATCATTCTCCTAATGATGTGATCCCGTTATCAATGACATCCAATTTCCATGGTCAGGAAACCATGACCATCTATTGATCAACGAGCTAGTCAACTAGAGGCTTACTAGGGACATGTTGTGGTCTATGTATTCACACATGTATTACGGTTTCCGGTTAATACAATTATAGCATGAACAATAGACAATTATCATGAGCAAGGAAATACAATAATAACCATTTTATTATTGCCTCTAGGGCATATTTCCAACACCGCCGCCACGACCATGAAGCCGGCGCGCGTGCATGGGCGCAGCCGGCAGCGAGGAAGAGTAGTACATGGTAGGTCGCCACCGCTCTGGTCGCAGGAAGGCCACCGCTGCTCCACTCAGTCGACGCCAAGCTTTGTGGGATAAAAATTAGCGGCCGATTAGCCACTTGACAGTGACGTGGAGGCGGAAATCTTCATAACCTTGTGCTCCAGCCTGCCGCCACCGACATCCCGACGACCCTCAGGTATAAGTTCTTTGAAAGAGGCCTTGCTCTACTGCTCCAGCTCCCCACGTGTCTGCATGTGCATCTTTTTCTACTCCCATCAGCTCTTCCAAATCCACCTAAATTTTTAGTATTAGTAGAGGTAAAGCTACTTCATGCATTCAAATCTAGTTCTTTGTTCAAACAACAAAGAATGGGGGAAAGTTGTAGCATGAATCTAGGACTTGATTCAAAGAGGAAATAATATGGTGAAAGTAGTAGAGACCAGATACCCAACCGGTCTCTTGGTTGAAAAGGGAAATAATTGGAAAACACAATACAAACTGGATAAGGAACAAATCTATTATTGGTTGAAAAAAGGATAGAAAGTGGCGGCTGGTGGACAAGTTAACAGAGTATGTCCAGGATTAGATTTGCTGCCCTCACATAGTAAAAGGTCTCCAGGATTAGAATTGCTGCCCTCACATAGTAAAAGGTCTCAGGATTAGATTTGCTGCCCTCACATAGTAAAAGGTCTCAGGATTAGATTTGCTGCCCTCACATAGTAAAAGGTCTCCAGGATTAGATTTGCTGCCCTCACATAGTAAAAGGTCTCCAGGATTAGATTTGCTTCCCTCACATAGTACAAGGTCTCCAAGATTAGGTTTGCTGCCCTCACATAGTAAAAGGTCTCCAGGATTAGATTTGACGCCCTCACATAGCATGAACAAACTCGGCATCACCACTTTATGCCTCCTTGTAGGTACATTGTGCTGATGCGTCCATTGTCGCGTGTCCTTATACCAACCTTTTGCTGTTGTTAATGTAAGGGCACATGTAAAATGAAGCGATCACACTGTTACCTTAGAGACATGTCTAACCAGTGTTATTGTTAATCTAATGCCTCCAGTGATAAGATGCAATTAAACTGTGTTACAAATGGCACTCCCGCTGTTTTCCCCAGTATGATAAGTAAGTTGCTCCTTTACGCTGCCGAGTGTCCTGGTGTACCCGCGGTCCCATGCCCTTAAACCAACTCTTTAGCTGCTGTTGATTTACTATATCTTGTAAATAAGCAATGCCACCATTAAAGTAATCCCATATTTGAGGAATCTCATTGTTGATTGTAATGCTTCTGGTAACATGAAGCATTGCCGACGTTTTAAAGTTTCTACTGTCCTTGCGTGATTGCCATGAACATAATTAAGATGCTTCTTTTCATTTCGTATATGTTTGTATATTCTTATTGACCAGCAACTGTTTACTTTCTATCTTTTTGTGCAGATAGGGATATCCATTTCACCTTGTTGCTATTGTGACCTTTTGGTGAACTGCACAAAACACTTTCTTTGGAATGAGTGTCTTGTGCAGTTCAACTAAAATGTCACGTGGGCAACATCTCTCAATTTTGGTGGAACCGCACAAAATGGTGATTGGAGTTTCCAAAATCTCCATCAAGTTCCGCTGGTAATCTTGTGCAACATTTTATTAGCCTTTGTAAGATGAGCCGTCACTGTCACCACAATGGACTGCACAAAAGGATAAGAAAATTATAGTTGCACCTTACATGAGCCGGACAGCCAATCTTAATGTTCCTCAATTTTAGTACAACTAATAAAGAAGAACCTGCCAGCTCACGAGAGCAAGTACTCCCGGCTAGCTGAATGATGCAATCTTTGCTTCATTTCAGGTGAACTGCAGAAAAAGGCACATGAATTGAATCATGGAACTCGAGGCAGGCCTCATCCGAGTGGAGCTGCAGGTTGAGTTTAAGGAGGCCACTGTTAAAGTTAAATCATGCTCTTCTTGTTTGTGCTGTGCAAACAGGAATACTCAACTAGAGATGTTGTGATGGTCTAGAGCATTCGCCAAGTTCTTCGATTGTATGACATGGTTAGCCAAGATGGATTTAATCCCGATATTCACTTTATCAAAAGGCTCTAATGGGTTGGTTCTGAATCTTGCAAGCTGGGAATCAATGAGATGTGTAGGCATCTTTGTTATACTTATTATTTCAATCTTATTTGTTGGTTCTGAATCTTGCAAGCTGGGAATCAATGAGATGTGTAGGCATCTTTGTTGTACTTATTATTTGGATCTTATTTGTTGGTTCTGAATCTTGCAAGCTGGGAATCAATGAGATGTGTAGGCATCTTTGTTGTACTTATTATTTGGATCTTATTTGTTGGTTCTAAATCTTGCAAGCTGGGAAACACGGCATGATGATGCAGAGGACAACAACCATAACAAACAATTCAAACTTGGTAGTATTATCTTTGTGAAAGTGCGACAAATGTGTTGATCGTGTGCGTCCTGAGAATATTAATTCTAATTTATGTGCATGTTGATCATTTTACACTGATAGAACGAGCCAATGCATTGCTTGTTTTAAGTATAAATTTCTATTAAAGCTAATTAAATTTAAGTAAAGTGACCACTAACTCCTATTATTACAGTACCAATACAGACCCGCTCGTGAACCGACATGTGGCCATAGTAGGTTTCTTAATGGAGGCGTTTGAATGTGCTGAGGGTGCATTTTCTGTCGGGCGTGCAGCGGACGAGGGAGGGGTAGTAACTGTTGTCGCATGTACACACTCAGTTTACTGTTGAATCTAGTTCCCCAAGAGCTGAAAAATGAACTGCTGCCGCCGCCTACACACTCGTTCACTTGAAAAGACTCCAATGGCGATCCGAGGGGTGAGCCTGTTGGATATGGACTTCAGCAAGGAATTCCCCTTTGAGTTTGCCGTTCAGTCCTATGGCTGCACCAAGTTGAATGTGATATACACCAACGATCCAGACTCGGTGAAGCTCTGCCTCGCCGAGTTCAAGCAGTACCTACAGGACGAGAAAGCACAAGGTTGCAGGACTAGACCTTGTGCCCATTCATTCATCTCCTGACAGGGACCAACGGATCACCGTCGCCTAGGTATGTGTGTGGGACTTCGTCCTCCGCCTTGGTGCTCTAGCCACGGCGCCATCATCTGCCGTTCCCAACATGGTCATCAAAACAAGAGGAATCGGGAGACAACTGTTCGTCGAGAGGCTGACAGTCCTGGGCCCACCAGGTCCATGGCCTAGGTTTTGTTGTTTAACATGGGCGGCCCACGACATGTTTCAACATTTTTTGGATCCAGCAGGTATCAAGCGGCCTCTGGGCCTCCCAACCTAGCTTTTCTGTAACATGAGCAGCCCAAGTTATGTTTGTTTTTTCAAGACGACGCACATCTCAGTTCTATTTTCTATAAGTGCAAAACTGAACTTGTTTTCTATAAGAATGCAAAACTGAACCTATATTTATATCTTATTTTATTACATATATATATATTAGAAACAACATAAGTTTCCGTTGAACCTATCGTTTATCCAACCATTTTATAGACCTTCCCACTTCCTTTATTTTTCATTTTCATTAATCCTATATCTAAATTTTCTCCCACTTTCTTTTTCGATGTAAACTGAGTTTTCTCCTAGTACTGTTCCCTAGAACCAACTCAACTGTCCCACTCCTAGCCTAAAAAATAATAATACCCCGCGTACTATTAACTCATCAAATTTAAATGATATTTTATTTCGTAAGTTGAAAGTTCTTACAAAATAATAATAAGAATTGTTTATATATAACTTGGCAAGTTAACTCCTAGTGATTGCGTACATAAGCTTGCAAATATTTTACTGACCAATGCAGTAATAGACGTGCAATCATGTGTTTATGTTTTTATAATATTTCTCCGTCTAGACCAACATGATATTTTCACCCAGTCCAGCAAGTCCGCGGATTTCGAGAAAAATGCAAATGGGCTTTAAATTCTACCATATATATAAACGGGCTGCATAAATGCTACATCATTGTTTCACCCAGCCCACCTAATGGACTAAAAAACAAATGGACTGGCTGACATGTGGGCCAGTAGGTCGAAGCCTAAGAAGGCGTTGGATTTACATCCAACGGCCGGCATTCTTCTTCAATCTCTCGTCTTCTTCCCCCAGAGCTGCCGGGATCGCCTGCTCCAGCCTCTGGCGTCCAGCGGCGTTGTTTTGCGCTCCTCAGTGAAATGCTACCCCGCCGATGGCCAGGCCATCCCTCTACTCTGCACCTCCTGTTACTCTCTGCCGAGTGTAGGCCCACCCGCACCCGAACCAGTCAAGTTTCCCACTCCTCTCCATCTGCGACTCCACTACCGTGTCTTCCCCATCTCCGGGTCGTTCCAGTCTGGGGCCTCGCCGTCGTCCATCACCTCGGTGCGCTCGGCGCGACATGGTCAACATACGAGAGTTATCAGAATAGGACTGTACGTGGAGAGCCTGACGGCTGGGACCCACGAGGTCCATGGTCGCATGCAAGGAAAGTTCCTCCTTATTATGCACTGTACGTGGACTGTACGTGGGAAGGGCTTCTGTATTTTGCGAAAAAACATTCCCCTCGCTGACAGGTCGGACCCACCAGCTATATCTTCGCACGCAAGGAAGTGCCTCCTTATTACGCACAAAAAATGAATACCCCCTGCTAGCTGGGACCCACCATAGTGGGTGGCTGACTTGTGGGCCTACTAAGTTGACGGGGACGGGCTTTGTCAACTTAGTCAATATGAACGATTCTAGCTCCAGTGACCGTACGATGTCCATCCAATGACCATAGTGCTTCTTCAACCTCTGGTCTTCTTGCTCCAGCCGCCCAAAGCAGCGCCGGTCGTGCCGCGTGCTCCCGCCTCGCATGGCCGGTTGTGATGCCACGGAGGCCTCACCGCCCCCTACTACTCCCACCGCTGGCCAGGGCATCCCTATACTCAACCACACCCCCTGTTATTTTGCGGCAACGGCAGCCTCACGCCGCAACCAAACCAGTGAACCCTCATACTCCTCTCCGCGTGGGCATCCACTGCAGCTTCTTCCCCGGCTCCGCGTCGTCCCTTTCCTAGGCCTCGCCGTCGTCCACCGCTTTGGTGCTCTCGGCGTGGCATGGTGAATGCGGTCAACGACCGACTTCCATCGGAAGAGTACTGTACGTGGAGAGGCCGACAGCTGGGTCCACGGCCGCAGCTGGGTCCACGACCACAGCCCAGTTTTTTTGTGATTTGCCAAGTAAGTCGCTTTGTCAGGCCTGTTGGGATGCAAATCTTTCAAGACAGGGAGAGCTTCATTCGGCTGGCCAAGAAAATGGCCTATCAGTAATGAGAAATGGGATGTACATTTTTAAAACACATCAAACCAACAATTAGTTTCAAATTTCTTTTTTTAATTTCGAGATTTTAAATTACATTGATTTTTATGTGTGGACAATTTTTTGGATTTTATATTGATATATATTTATTTTTAAAATCAGAAATCAGTTTGAACGTGACACAGAATTTCGGGATTAAAAGGAGTTTGGACCGCACCGAAATATGCAAAAGTTTGTATAATTTTTTAACCGTGGCCACAATATGGGCTGTAATGCTAACAAAAAGAATATGGGATCCAAAAAACCCTTAAGAATTAGCAAATGGGCTGTAAATTATTAGAAATAATGGCAGATGGGTTGTATGTTGTTTCCCATAGATTTGAGGCTTTCCTAAAAAAAGGTTGACGCACAAGCAGTGACTATTGGATGTCCATCCAACGACCGTCGTGCTTCTTCAATCTCTGCTCTTCCTGTTCCAGCCGCTCAAACAAGCGTCGGTGGGACTGCCTGCTCCTTCCTCCCCCGGCTGGCTGTGCTTCCGCGCAGGCCTCACTGCCCCACCGTACTCTCATCGCTGGCCTAGCCATCCCTCTACTCACCCACACCTGCTGTTATTCTCCGGCGGCGGCAAACGAACCAGTAAACCCTCGTACAGTCGTACTCCCCTCCGCGTGGGAAACAACTACCGAGTCTTCCCTAGCTCCATGTCGTTCCCTTCCTAGGCCTCGCTGTCGTCCACCACCGTGGTGCTCTCGGCGCGGCCTGGTCAACGTGGTCAACGACCGACATGCATCTGAAGTGGACTGTGCGTGGAGAGGCTGACAGTTGGGTCCATGGCTGCACGCAAGGAAATGCCTCCTTATTACGCGCAAAATAATGATTCCTCCACCTGACATCTGGGACCCACCGAAAGGGCCTCTGTATTTCACGAAAAAACGTTACCGCCGCTGACAGCTCGGACCCACCAGCTATATCTTCGCACGCAAGGAAGTGCCTCCTTATTACGCACAAAAAAATGAATACTCCCCCTGCTAGCTGGGATCCAGTATAGTGGGAGGCTGACTTGTGGGCCTACTAAGTTCACGGGGACGGAGGGCTTTGTCAACTTAGTCAATATGCATGATTCTAGCTCCATTGACCGTACGATGTCCATCCAACGGCCATAGTGCTTCTTCAACCTCTGGTCTTCTTGCTCCAGCCGCCCAAACCAGCTTCGGTCGTGCCTCGTGCTCCTGCCTCTCATGGCCGGCTGCGATGCCGCGGAGGCCTCACTGCCCCCTACTACTCTCACCGCTAGCAAGGCCATCCCTTGACTCACCCACACCCCCTGTTATTCTGCGGCGATGGCAGCCTCACACCGCAGCCGAACCAGTGAACCTTCGTACTCCTCTGCTCATGGGCATCCACTGTCGCGTCCTCCCTAGCTCCGCGTCATCCCCTTCCTAGGCCTCGCCGTCGTCCACCGCCTTGGTGCTCTCGGCGCGGCGTGGTCAATGTGGTCAACGACCGACTTCCATCAGAGAGTACTGTACGTGGAGAGGCTGACAGTTGGGTCCACGGCTGCAGCAAGGAAGTGCCTCCTTATTACGCGCAAAATAAATATTCCTCCACCTGACAGCGGGGACCTACCAGATGGGCCACCGTATTTCATGAAAAAAACGTTTCCCCCTGACTGCTGGGACCCACTAGCTACATCTTCGCATGCAAGGAAGTGCGTCCGGGCAAAAAAATGATTCGCCCCCCTGACTGCTGGGACCCACTAGCTACATCTTTGCACGCAAGGAAGTGCCTGATAGTCGGGACCCACCTGGTCGAAGCGTACGTAGCATTGTCATTTTGGTCGTGAACATGTACATACATACTGGTCGATGTAGAGGCGCGCACGTGTCATAGCAGAGGCGCACACGTAGCATGTAAACGTACGTACAGCGGCCAGGGTGCAAGAAAGTAAATACGGCCACGTGCGTACATACGGGCGGGGTCTCGAACGCCTACTCGCGCGTACGTACGGCCAGGGCTCGTGTACATGGCTGGGTCGAAATGGAGAAACAATGTCGTCTTCGTGTTCATGGGGAGCCAACCGGCTGGGTCAGAATAAAATGTGTCGTCGTGTTCATCGGGAGGGCTTGGACGGAACAGCCGATGGAAACGAGGCTTGGCATAACGCGGAACTGAGGAAACGGCCTTGTGTTCGACCGGCCACATTTGAAACGGGATCCTGTTCATCGGGAGGGGTCTGGTGTACCGCAAAATGGAGGAAACGGACCTCCTACGGTCGAAACGGGGGTCCTGTTGATCGGGAGGGGTGTGGCGTACTACAAAACAGAGGAAACGGACTTGTGTTGGAGCACTACAGTCGAAAAAGTGGTCCTGTTCATCAGGAGGGGTGTGGCATACCGCAAAACGGGACTCCACGGGATACTGTTCATCTCCACCGTCGACCCCTTCCAGCCTCCACGGGCTACTGTTCATCCACCGTCGATCTCCTCCAGCCTCCACCTACAACTGTTCATCCACGGGCTCCTGTTCATCCAGCCTCCATCGCGCGCTACTCCACCGGCTACTGTTCAACCAGCCCTCTCCACGGGCTCCTGTTCAACCACCCCTCCATGGGCTACTATTCATCCTGCCCTCCACCATCTATTGTTCATCCCGCCCTCCACGGGGTGGTCCTATTCATCTTGCCCTCCACGGGGTCCTGTTCATCCAGCCCCAACCGGCTTGATCGATCAGGGTACTGTTCATCCATAGGCAACACCACGGGGTCTTGTTCATCCACCCCACCAGGAACTGTTCATCCAAACCCCCTGCTACCTCTTGAGCACTGCGTTGGTTTTCCCTTGAAGAGGAAAGGGTGATGCAGTAGAGTAGCGTAAGTATTTCCCTTAGTTTTTGAGAACCAAGGTATCAATCCAGTAGGAGGCCACGCACGAGTCCCTCGCAACTACACAAACAAATAAACTCCTCGCAACCAACATGATAAAGGGGTTTTCAATCCCTTCACGGTCACCTACGAGAGTGAGATCTGATAGATATGATAAGATAATATTTTTGGTATTTTTATGATAAATAGAAATAAAGATGCAAGTAAAATAAATGGCAAAGGAAATAATTAAGTATTGGAAGATTAATATGATGGAAAATAGACCCCGGGGCCATAGGTTTCACTAGAGGCTTCTCTCGAGAGCATAAGTATTACGGTGGGTGAACAAATTACTGTTGAGAAATTGACAGAATTGAGCATAGTTATGAGAATATCTAGGTATGATCATGTATATAGGCATCACGTCCGAGACAAGTAGAACGACTCCTGCCTGCATCTACTACTATTACTCCACACATCGACCGCTATCCAGCATGCATCTAGAGTATTAAGTTCAAGAGAACAGAGTAACGCTTTAAGCAAGATGACATGATGTAGAGGGATAAACTCATGCAATATGATATAAACCCCATCTTGTTATCCTCGATGGGAACAATACAATACGTGCCTTGCTGCCCCTACTGTCACTGGGAAAGGACACCGCAAGATTGAACCCAAAGCTAAGCACTTCTCCCATTGCAAGAAAGATCAATCTAGTAGGCCAAACCAAACTGATAATTCGAAGAGACTTGCAAAGATAACCAATCATACATAAAAGAAATCAGAGAAAATTCAAATATTGTTCATAGATAAACTTGATCATAAACCCATAATTCATCGATCTCAACATACACACCGCAAAAGAAGATATCGAATAGATCTCCACAAGAGAGGGGGAGAACTTTGTATTGAGATCCAAAAAGAGAGAAGAAGCCATATAGCTAATAACTATGGACCCGTAGGTCTGAAGTAAACTACTCACACTTCATCGGAGAGGCTATGGTGTTGATGTAGAAGCCCTCCGTGATCGATACCCCCTCCGGTGGAGCTCCGAAAAAGGCCCCAAGATGGGATCTCGTGGATACGGAAACTTACGGTGGTGGAATTAGGGTTTTGGCTTCGTATCTGGTAGTTTGGGGGTACGTAGGTATATATAGGAGGAAGGAGTACGTCAGTGGAGCAACATGGGCCTCACGAGGGTGGAGGGCGCGCCTGGGGGGGTAGGCGCCCCCCTACCTCGTGCCTTCCTCATTGATTGCTTGACGTAGGGTCCAAGTCCTCTGGATCATGTTCGTTCCAAAAATCATGTTCCTGAAGGTTTCATTACATTTGGACTCCGTTTGATATTCTTTTTCTGCGAAACCCAAAAATAGGCAAAAAAACAGCAATTCTGGGTTGGGCCTCCGGTTAATAGGTTAGTCCCAAAAAAATATAAAAGTGTATAATAAAGCCCAATAATGTCCAAAACAGGATATAATATAGCATGGAACAATAAAAAATTATAGATATGCTGGAGATGTATTAAGCATCCCCAAGCTTAATTCCTGCTCGTCCTCGAGTAGGTAAATGATAAAAACAGAATTTTTGATGTGGAATGCTACTTGGCATAATTTCAATGTAATTCTCTTAATTGTGGTATGAATATTCAGATCCAAAAGATTCAAGACGAAAGTTTAATATTGACATAGAAATAATAATACTTCAAGCATACTAACTAAGCAATTATGTCTCTTCAAAATAACATGGCCAAAGAAAGTCATCCCTACAAAATCATATAGTCTGGCTATGCTCCATCTTCACCACACAAAGTATTTAAATCATGAACAACCCTGATGACAAGCCAAGAAATTGTTTCATACTTTTAGTGTTCTCAAACTTTTTCAATCTTCACGCAATACATGAGCTTGAGCCATGGACATAGCACTATAGGTGGAATAGAATGGTGGTTGTGGAGAAGACAAAAAGGGAGAAGATATTCTCACATCAACTAGGCATATCAACGGGCTATGGAGATGCCCATCAATAGATATCAATGTGAGTGAGTAGGGATTTCCATGCAACAGATGCACTAGAAGTATATGAAAGCTCAACAAAAATAAATTAAGTGCGTGTGCATCCAACTTGCTTGCTCACGAAGACCTAGGGCATTTTGAGGAAGCCCATCGTTGGAATATACAAGCCAAGTTCTATAATAAAAAATTCCCACTAGTATATGAAAGTGATAACATAGGAGACTCTCTATCATGAAGATCATGGTGCTACTTTGAAGCACAAGTGTGGAAAAAAAGATAGTAGTATTGCCCCTTTTTATTTATTCTCTCTTTTTTGGGGGCCTTCTTTTTTTTATTTGGCCGTTGTCTTTTTTTTGGGACAATACTCCATGAATGATGATCATCACACTTCTATTTATTTACAACTCAATGATTACAACTCGATACTAGAACAAAGTATAACTCTATATGAATGCCTCCGGCGGTGTACGGGGATAGCAATGATGCATGAGTGACTTATATGAAAGAATTATGAACAATGACTTTGCCACAACTAAAATGTCAACTACATGATCATGCGAAGCAATATGGCAATGATGGAGCGTGTCATAGCAAACGGAACGGTGGAAAGTTGCATGGCAATATATCTCGGAATGGCTATGGAAATATCATGATAGGTAGGTATGGTGGCTGTTTTGAGGAAGGTATATGGTGGGTGTATGATACCGGCGAAAGGTGCGCGGTATTAGAGAGGCTAGCAATGGTGGAAGGGTGAGAGTGCGTATAATCCATGGACTCAACATTAGTCATAAAGAACTCATATACTTATTACGAAAATCTACAAGTTATCAAAGCAAAGTATTACGTGCATGCTCCTAGGGGGGATAGATTGGTAGGAAAAGACCATCGCTCGTCCCCGACCGCCACTCATAAGGAAGACAATCAATAAATAAATCATGCTCCGACTTCATCACATAACGGTTCACCATACGCGCATGCTACGGGAATCACAAACTTCAACACAAGCATTTCTCAAATTCACAACTACTCAACTAGCACAACTCTAATATCACCATCTCCATATCTCAAAACAATTATCAAGTATCAAACTTCTCATAGTATTCAACACACTCATAATAAAATTTTATTATTAATCTTGAATGCCTAACATAATTAAAGCAAATTACCATGCTGTTTTGTAGGACTATCAAAATAATCTAAGTGAAGCATGAGAGAACAATGGTTTCTATAAAACAAATCTACCAACATGCTCTAAAAGATATAAGTGAAGCACTAGAGCAAAAACTATATAATTCAAAAGATATAAGTGAAGCATATAGAGTATTGTAACAATTTCCGAATCATGAGTGTCTCTCTCAAAAAGGTGTGTGAAGCATGGATGATTGTGGAAAACTAACAAATAAAGACTCAAATAATACAAGACGCTCCAAGCAAAACACATATCATGTGGTAAATAAAAATATAGCTCCAAGTAAAGTTACCGATAGAAGTAGACGAAAGAGGGGATGCCTTCCGGGGCATCCCCAAGCTTTGGCTTTTAGGTGTCCTTAGATTATCTTGGGGGTGGCATGGGCATCCCTAAGCTTAGGCTCTTTCCACTCCTTGTTCCATAATCCATCGAATCTTAACCCAAAACTTGAAAACTTCACAACACAAAACTTAAAGTAGAAAATCTCATGAGCTCCGTTAGCGAAAGAAAACAAAACACCACTTCAAGGTACTGTAATTAACTCATTCTTTATTTATATTGGTGTTAAAACTACTGTATTCCAACTTCTCTATGGTTTATAAACTATTTTACTAGCCATAGATTCATCAAAATAAGCAAACAACACACGAAAAACAGAATCTGTCAAAAACAGAACAGTCTGTAGTAATCTGTAGCTAACGCAAGATCTGGAACCCCAAAAATTCTAAACTAAATTTCTGGACATGAGGAATTTATCTACTAATCATCTGCAAAAATAATTAACTAAATATGACTTTCAAAATAAAAATGGCAGCAGTTATCGTGAGCGCTAAAGTTTCTATTTTTTACAGCAAGATTAAAAAGACTTTCCCCAAGTCTTCCCAACGGTTCTACTTGGCACAAACACTAATTAAACACAAAAAACACAACCAAAAAAGAGCCTAGATAAATTATTTATTACTAAACAGTAGCAACAAGCAAGGAAAAAAATAAAATCGGGTTGCCTCCCAACAAGCGCTATCGCTTAACGCCCCTAGCAAGGCATGAAAGCAAGGATAGATCTACGTATTGCCATCTTTGGAAGGCAATCCATAAGTGGCTCTCATAATAGATTAATAAGGTAATTTAATTTTATTTCTAGGGAAGTGTTCCATGCCTTTCCTTAATGTAAATTGGAAACTAATATTCCCGTCCTTCATATCAATAATTGCACCAATCGTTCCAAGGAAAGGTCTACCAAGAATAATAGCACATGAAGGATTGCAATCTATGTCAAGAACAATAAAATCCATGGCCACATAATTCCTATTTGCCACAATAAGAACATCATTAATTCTTCCCATAGGTTTCTTAATAGTGGAATCCGCAAGGTGCAAGTTTAAAGAGCAATCATCAAAATCACGGAAACCTAGCAAATCACACAAAGTCTTTGGAATCGTGGAAACACTAGCACCCAAATCACACAAAGCATAGCATTCATGATCTTTAATCTTAATTTTAATAGTAGGTTCCCACTCATCATAAAGTTTTCTAGGGATAGAAACTTCCAACTCAAGTTTTTCTTCAGAAGATTACATCAAAGCATCAACGATATGTTTGGTAAAGGCTTTATTTTGACTATAAGCATGATGAGAATTTAGCATGGATTGCAACAAGGAAATACAATCTACCAAAGAGCAATTATCATAATTAAATTCCTTGAAATCCAAAATAGTGGGTTCATTAATATTTAAAGTTTTGACTTCTTCAATCCCACTTTTAACAATTTTAGCATCAAGATCTAAAGACTCCGAATTTTTGGAACGCCTTCTAGGTAAAGGTGGATCATATTCAGTCCCATCATTATCAAGATTCATATTGCAAAACAAAGATTTAATAGGGGTGTCGGTGTCAAAACCGGCGGATCTCGGGTAGGGGGTCCCGAACTATGCGTCTAGGCGGATGGTAACAAGAGGCAGGGGACACGATGTTTTACCCAGGTTCGGGCCCTCTTGATGGAGGTAATACCCTACGTCCTGCTTGATTGTTCTTGATAATATGAGTAGTACGAGAGTTGATCTACCATGAGATCGAAGAGGCTAAACCCTAGAAGCTAGCCTATGGTATGATTGTTGTTGTTCGTCCTACGGACTAAACCCTCCGGTTTATATAGACATCGGAGGGGGCTAGGGTTACACAGAGTCGGTTACAAGGAAGGAGATCTACATATCCGTATTGCCAAGCTTGCCTTCCATGCCAAGGAGAGTCCCATCCGGACACGAGACGAAGTCTTCAATCTTGTATCTTCATAGTCCAACAGTCCGGCCAAAGGACATAGTCCGGCTGTCCGGATACCCCCTAATCCAGGACTCCCTCAGTAGCCCCTGAACTAGGCTTCAATGACGATGAGTCCGGCGCGTAGATTGTCTTCGGCATTGCAAGGCGGGTTCCTCCTCCGAATACTTCATAGAAGATTTTGAACACGAGGATCGTGTCCGGCTCTGCAAAACAAGTTCCACATACCACCGTAGAGAGAATAATATTTCCAAAAATCTAATCTACTGACGTACCCCGTAGTGTGACATCACACCACAGCCAGGTCTTTATCCGAATCGTTTTTCATAACGCATCTCAGCGTGTTTCGCGAGGCGGTTTCCTCTGCACGTCTTGTCGAAGCAGAGATCGTGTCCCCTTTATTACGGGATTCTCATCAATACGAACGTGGGTAACCCAACCGTGCCTATTGGTAGGACTCCTAGATCTTAGGCAAGTCCTAAACGGCCACGAGGAGGACGCTTGATATTCACCCCCTTTATAAAGGGGACAAGGCTTTTTCTTTTTTGCTTCTCGTGCTCAATCAAATCCGCCTCCCGCCTTGAGTTCCAACACCCAAAGCTTAGGTTTAGGCACTTCGGACCTTCAACTATGTCCGGATCCAACCTTCAAGGTTGGTGGATGCCTTCCTCCATCATGGAGGAGGACATCAAGAAGTTGAGAGAGGCCAGATATCTGACAGCTGAAATTCCGCATCGGCTGCCTGCCCGAGGGCAAGTCATCCCTACTCCCGAACCCAACGAGAGCATCGTGTTCATATCCCACTTCCTTCGGGGACTAGGCCTCGCTCTGGATCCCTTTGTTAGGGGTCTTATGTTCTATTACGGGCTAGATTTTCACGATCTGACCCCCGATTCCCTTCTTCACATCTCGACATTTACTGTCGTATGTGAGGCCTTCCTCCGCATTACCCCTCACTTCGGCCTATGGCTCAAGACCTTCAATGTGAAGCTGAAGATGATCGAGGGGCAGCACGCAACGTGAGGAGGCGCTTCAATAAGAAAAATTGCTGACGCTCCATGGCCTGAGGGTTACTTCCCAGAGGTGTCTGGATTGTGGCAGCGGGAGTGGTTCTACATCACAGCTCCCCGAAGTGCCAAGTGGGTAGCTGCCCCCGCCTTTCGCTCAGGCCCCTCGCCACAACTGATGTCATGGATTAGCAGGGGGCTGAGCTGGGGTCTAGCCAAGGACGTGCCAATACTGCAAAGCCGTATCCGAGATCTCTTTGAGAGAGATTTCAGTCTGGTTATGGTAGTGCAAGTCATGCTAGTTCGTCAAGTCTAGCCTTGCAAACGCCGGCCCCTTCGCATGTGGGAATTCAACCCAGAAGGACCGCGAGCTACTCAACACTTCCTCAGCATGACGCACGAAGAGATGTACAAATTGTTCTTCGGACCACAAATAATGTGTCCGGACATCACTAAGGATGCAGGTTTGAGCTGGAATCGCCCGGATACCCAAGTAAGCAGCCCCGCATCCGAACACACTGTCCGTTTATTTATCGCAACAGTGCCCTAAAAAAGCCGCTCTTTGACCCAGGATTGGATATCGAAGGAAAAGTTGATCAGGTGTTCGGCCCCCTTCCCTGAGACCTCGCCAAATCCTGTGCTAACCAGGATTCTTGAGATCGCGCCTTATCAAGCGCCCTCAGGAAAAGATAAGGGGGGAACAAGGAGGCTAGCGCCTCCGCGAAGGAGGTTAGCCGGGGGGAGGAACTGAAACTTCCTCTCCCCTGGGACGGAAGAGAACTGCCTCTCAGGACCCAGAGACAACGGTCTCCAAACAGGGGAAGAAATCTCCGCCGGAATGTCCTGCCCTGGGGGATACCCTGGCCGCACTATGCCCTCGAGGGGATCAGCCCTCCACCGAGATGTAAGTAAAAGGGTAAATGAAAATATCTTGCTCTACCTCTGAGGAAAATAACCGAGGCATTTATCTTGCAGTTCGGATCTTAGCCCTTCTCAGCAGAGCTCGTCTTCAGGGGATCTTCTTCCAGAGATGATGGAGAGCGAAACGCCTCCCCCTGCCATACCTCCTTATGAGGCGGGCGGCCGTGAGGTGTCGTCGCGGAGGGTTTCTCTTGATCCGGCAAGGCTAGAAGGTAATCCTATGGCCACCCGAAGTCCTCAGTATCCGTCTCTTGAAGAGAGCAATAAAAAGAGTCTGGCACCGTCTGGTGTGCGGTCGGACGTACTGAGGGATCTGCTAGAGCAAGCGGCTATCTCAGAAGAGCACCGCACATTGATGGGTACGGTGATTGAAAGGATTTCCTCCGCCGAAAGCGGGTTGCATGAAGCCTTTATGAGTCTACTGAAGGATTTTGAGGTACGTGAAATGATGTACATTTTTGACAGTACCGCACATTTTTAGATGTGCCCTGTGTAGATAGTAGCCCCTGAGACTCTGGTTGTAGTCGAAAACGGCGGCAAACAGAGGATCATAGTCCCAGGTAATAACCAGACCGCTTTTATGTGCAGGTGGTTGAAGCTCCGGTGGCTAGCCGGACTGATGGGTTTGCCAAACAAAAGCGACAACTGGATGCGGCAGATGCCGACATCGTGCTTGTTAACAAGCGGCTTGACGAGGCACAGGGTAAGTAATTTTTCTGGTGATTGTCACATAATAAGAGCAGCATGATGCCGGTATCTTTAATATGTTATGACTGCAGATGGAGCTGCCATCGTGGAGACCCTTCGGGCGGAGCTTGCCCGAGCCAAGGAGTAAGCTAGGAGTAGCAATGTGGCCGCTTTAAAGGCAACCGAAGAGTTAAGGCCCGAACAGGCCACACATTGCGAGAGCAAAGAAAAAATAGCCAAGATGGCTGTAGAGTTAAAAGATGCCGCTGACCTTTACCAGCTTCTTGAAGAAGAAAACCGGGCGAAGGCGACGAACCTGGAGAAGGCCCGGGTGGATGCCAAGGAAGCCCGCTCCAAAATTAGAGCGGCAAAGGAGGAGCTGCATCAAGCTGCGGATATTGTATCTGGGAAGCCCTTCTTGTTGCGGACTAAGTTCGGGGATCCAAAGTATGCACCTCTGGACCGGCTATGGAGTTCTGCGGACGCCTACGTGGATTTGGCTGCAAGTGCTGCTGATGCGGCCGAGTACTTCAAGGATCGGGAAGATCACGAAGTGGAAAAACTGTTTTGGTCACAGTTTCATGCTCCAGCCCGTCCGCTGCTGTTGAATGAGCAAATGGCCGAGTGGGCCGAGCTCCATAGATTATCTGGACTTGCCATGAGGTCCGTTGTGGATCATCTATGGCCGAAAGGGCCGAGGCCGAATAACTACTTTAGCTTAGTGCAACAATTCCTTGGTGATGTGCCACACATTGATGCTGTAAAGAGGTCGACGTGCATAGAAGGCTCGCGGATGGCCCTTGCCCGTGTCAAAACATACTGGGCGGAGATGGATGCCACCACTATTGCGGCACAGGGTTCGGCCATAGGCCGAGTGGCTGCCGAGCACTACTTTGAAGAAGTTCTTGAAGGCGCTTGTTTGATAGAGGCTCAGTGCTCGAAGAATATTATGTTTGAGTGACATGTATTCCCATTGTAAAAACAATGTTTTATTGAGTTTATCAAGGCTGTATTTATACTTTTGCCCGAAAGTACTATGATGCCTCCTGTGCGGCCGTTTATGTATATATATATATAACCTGAAAGATGGCAGTCGTCGGCTTCAGCCCCCACGCATATAATGCGGGGGTGTTTGCAGAAGAAGCCTGTTCACACTTGATCCAACGTCTTGGTCCATTAAGGAGGTGATAGCACAACGAACTAGGCAATTGGACTATAATGCTTTAACACTTTCACTTAGCCAGAGGAGTTTGACAGTGGGGCTACTAAATAGCCCCTGGTGGCTCCGCGGTCTGCGCTCATCCGAATTCGGGGCGCGTACATGCCTGGCCGGGAAATGGCCCTTCGTTAAGGCGGAGGAATCCTGAAGATTCTGCTAGGTCATCGAGTGGTTGACCAGTCTCACGCTATATCATGACAGTCAGTTTTCGGCTTTCTCTACTGAGGTGCTCGTCCGGATGAACCAGGGCACAATCGCAGTAGTTCTCCTAGTGCCGCCTTAGCTGATAGAGCGGAACGTAAGGCAGCAAAACATAGGAGCCAGGCAAACCCAACATTTGACCAAAGACATGATTCAGAGCTGATGCATATAAGGCCAAACTCGTGACGCCGAACACTCCCTAAGGTATTCGGTTTTTATGGTGTAAACTGGTTAAATAGTGCCCTTTGCAATAAGCCCCTGGTGTCCAGGTACGTGCAATATTCTGACGTGGCCACATGCCAATACGTCAGCATCCTTCTCAATTGTACTGAGAATCCGAGGGATGTGTATCAACAAGAGACAATAAAAAAGGTTTACGCAGGGTCTTAATCTAAAAAGAATCCTTAGAACGGGTCCCTGCTGCACGTCTGCGCCTGTGTCTCCGTTGGGCCGTATCCTGGATGGGTGTAGCACGATGGTCATCTGTAAAAGAGAGGAACTTAGCTGAAAAGTTGTCGTTCAAAAGTTAGGTTATACTAAATAAACCATGTACAGTTCAAGATGAGTAAAGTTGAGCCTTATTGTCACTTGTTTACACGCGTTGAGCCCCTTGTATTGTTATAGGGGTATAGCAATCAAACCTGTATCAATTATATATAGCTGCACCGGACTCGTCTAACCGCGTGCGTGGTCTTAATGACGTGTCAGATGCTCTGGTTGGTGAGGCCGTTTAGTGGTCTTCCGCGTGCAAGGATCGCTCAATATTTCCATTTACTGCAATGATGCCACATGGACTGGGCATCTTAAGCATGAGGGAAGCGTAATGTGGTATTGCGTTAAAGCAAGCGAAAGCTTCGCGTTCGAGTAGTGCTTGATATCCACTTTGGAACGGAGCGATGTGGAAGGTTAAATTTTCACTGCGGAAGTTATCGGGAAAGCCGAATATAACCTCTAGTAGCAGGGAGCCAGTGCAATGGGCTTCTGGGCCTGGCATTACTCCTTTAAAGGTAGTATTGCTATGGCTAATTTTTGTTGGGTCTATCCCCATTTTGCGGACTGTGTCCTGATATATCAGGTTTAAACTACTTCCATCGTCCATCAGGACTCGTGTGAAGTGGTATCCATCAAATATCGGGTCTAACACCAAGGCAGCCCATCCTGCATGCCGGATACTTGCTGAGTAATCCCAATGATCAAAGGTGATCGATTTGGACGACCAGTGGCAGTACTCCATGGTGATAGGCCCTGGGGCATGTGTCTCTAGGAGTGCCGCTTTGTTTCTCCCCTTCATCACATGTAACACGTTTACTGTTTTGACTTCTGGTGGGAATTTCTTTTGTTCCCCAGTGCTTTGCTTGCGAGGCTCATCCTCGTCTTCTCTTGGTGTATCCTGCCCCTTGTGTTTGGCGTTGAGCTTGCCGGACTGCTTGAAGACCCAACATTCTCTATGGGTATGATTTGCAGGTTTATCGGGGGTGCTGTGGATCTGACATATTTTGTCCAGAATCTTGTTTAGGTTGGATAGTTCGTCCTGTTGCCTTTGGAGGGCAGCTTTTGCTGACCTGGCTGAGAGCTTCTGAATCCGGCGTTTACCGCCGTGCTCTTCGGGCTGTCTTCTTTATTCCGGCACTTGTTTTTGCTGCGTCATGGCTTCCCGTTTCCGTCCCTGACTTCGGATGTACTTGGGTCGCTGGTGCTGCATCGGGCTAACCAGCTGTCCTCGCCTGCGCAAAAGTGGGTCATGAGGCTTGTTAATGCTGCCATTGTTCTCGGCTTTTCTTGGCCGAGGTGTCTGGCAAGCCATTCGTCTCGAACGCTGTGCTTGAAAGCTGCTAAGGCTTCAGTGTCCGGACATTCGACTATTTGGTTCTTTTTAGTGAGAAACCTATTCCAAAGCTTTCGGCTCACTCTCCGGGCTGTTGAGTTATATGACTTAAATCGTCTGCATCCGGTGGTCGGACATAGGTCCCTTGAAAATTTGCACGAAAAGCGTCTTTGAGCTCTTCCCAGCTTCCAATGGAGTTTTCGGGGAGGCTTTTAAGCCAGTGCCGAGATGGCCCTTTGAGCTTGAGGGGTAAGTACTTAATGGCGTGGAGATCGTCTCCTCGAGCCATGTGGATATGGAGGATGTAGTCCTCAATCCAGACCCCAGGGTCTGTCGTTATGTCGTACGCCTCTATGTTTACGGGTTTGAATCCCTCTGGGAATTCATGATCCAGCACCTCATCAGTGAAACATAAGGGGTGTGCGGCACCCCTGTATTTGGGTGTACCGTGGTGTTCGGATTTTTGTTGTGTTGCATTGCATGCTGGAGCGCGCTTGCTTGGCCCGTAGATGGATCTGGTTGCGCCATCCTTTTGATGCGAGCCCTCACGTGGATCCCGTATTGGCTTGTGTGCAACGTCGTTTGCCGCTCTATGTTGGCCACGAGGTCGTCTACCCGACCGGATGGCTGTTTTGTTTTTTGATTGTGGGGGATCTAAGGCGTCCTCATCGAATTCAGGTAGCAGCTTTCGCTTCGGGTAGCTCTTTGTGTGGCGACTAGCGCCGTCCTTTGCTATAGTGTTGAGTACTTCACTCCATCTAATTCTGAGTGTCTTGTGCAGCCCTGAGCCTTTGCTTCTGCTTTTTCAGACTCCTCGCAGTGGCAACAAGCCTTTGATGGGTATTCTGTTGCTCCGGGTGCCTGTCCGGTGTGATGTCATCCGGACTGTTATCTTCACCGGAGTTGGGTTGTTCGGTTTGATTCTCCGTGTTGCCGTGGTCGGACGATGGTTCAATGTCGTGTTTGTCGTCCGCTGGCTCGCCCTGCTCTATCGCTGGGTCTATATGATCGTTGTTTCTGCCGAGGCGACATTTAGAGTGGCGCTTACGCCGCCGCTTTGAATGCTTCTCAAGGGAACGATCATTCGCTGCGTCCTTCTGTTCCTCGTCGTTGTTTTCTTTGGGTGTGTCCACCATGTATACATCATATGATGAAGTGGGCGTCCAGTGCCCTGTGGGCAGTGGTTCCTGTTCGTCTCCTGCATCATCATCCATACCGTCGATGTCTTCGGAGTCGAAGTCGAGCATGTCGGTCAAATTGTCGACAGTGGCTACTAAGTGGGTGGTGGGTGGGCGGCGAATTTCTTCGTCATCCGCATCCCAATCCTGTCGGACATAGTTCGGCCAGGGCTCTCCTGACAAGGAGAGAGACCTTAATGAGTTCAGTATGTCACCGAAGGGCGAGTGCTGAAAGATATCCGCGGAGGTGAACTCCATGATCAGCGCCCAGTCGGATTCGATAGGCACGGGCGCAGGCGGTTCAGAGTCCCTGGCCAGGGAAGAATCCGGTAGTTCGGCGTCACGGCTCCTGTGAAGGGTAAGGTCGACACTCGGCTCGATCGCCGTTGAGGATGCGGCCTCCGTGGTGGGGTCTATCCACCCGTCCATGGATGGCGCAATTGGCTCCGAATTGAGGGTCGGAACAGTTGCCGGTGCGATCTCCCGAACACTGTCCGATGGTAGAGCTAAATCATGCTCATCGTGACCATGTGGCGCACTCGGCAAGGGCTTGAATCCATCGAAGATCAAGTCTCCGCGGATATTGGCCGTGTAGTTTAAGCTTCCAAACCTGACCTGGTAGCTAGGGGCGTAACTCTCGATTTGCTCCAGATGGCCAAGCGAGTTGGCCTACAGTGCGAAGCTGCCGAATACAAAGATCTGTCCGGGGAGAAAAGTCTCACCCTGGACTGCATCGCTATCGATGGTTGAAGGAGCCATCAAGCCTAATGATGACAACACAGAGGAACTCTCAATGAAAGCAACAATGTCGGTGTCAAAACCGGCGGATCTCGGGTAGGGGGTCCCGAACTGTGCGTCTAGGCGGATGGTAATAGGAGGCAGGGGACACGATGTTTTACCCAGGTTCAGGCCCTCTTGATGGAGGTAATACCCTACATCCTGCTTGATTGTTCTTGATAATATGAGTAGTACAAGAGTTGATCTACCAAGAGATCGAAGAGGCTAAATCCTAGAAGCTAGCCTATGGTATGATTGGTGTTGTTCATCCTATGGACTAAACCCTCCGGTTTATATAGACACCGGAGGGGGCTAGGGTTACACAGAGTTGGTTACAAGGAAGGAGATCTACATATCCGTATTGCCAAGCTTGCCTTCCACGCCAAGGAGAGTCCCATCCGGACACGGGACGAAGTCTTCAATCTTGTATCTTCATAGTCCAACAGTCCGGCCAAAGGATATAGTCCGACTGTCCGGATACCCCCTAATCCAAGACTCCCTCAAGGGGACACATCAATAACTTTTAGATCTTCATCTTTATTATCATGGAAACTAGAAGAACACGCTTTTATAAAGCAATCTTTCTTAGCACGCATCCTAGCGGTTCTTTCTTTGCACTCATCAATGGAAATTCTCATGGCTTTGAGAGACTCATTGATATCATGCTTAGTAGGAATAGATCTAAGTTTCAAAGAATCAACATCAAGAGAAATTCTATCAACGTTCCTAGCCAACTCATCAATCTTAAGCAATTTTTCTTCAATCAAAGCATTGAAATTCTTTTCCGAGGTAATAAATTCTTTAATATTAGATTCAAAATCAGAGGGTATCTTATTAAAATTTCCATAAGAATTGTTGTAGGAATTACCATAATTATTAGAGGAAATACTAGGATACGGCCTAGGATTAAAGTTCCTCTATACAGGTTTTAAAAAAATTGGAGCTATTTTTTTACATTTTGTAGTGTGGCACGGCATCCGGTGCACCTAAGCGTCTGAAAAAAATGAGTTTGGGTCGGTGGCACACCCTGCGGCAAGATGCCCGTGTGGGCTTGTTCTATAACTAGCAAGATGCCCATGCATTGTAGGGAACATCAAGATGCATTTTTTTAACAAAACACCTGTTGTGATTGACTGTTGCGGGAGTAATCCCATGTGTAAAAACTAATCATATCTCAAGAATTTTATCAGAAAAATGGTATCTTTGGAACAAGTTTTCTCTACTACTGCTCCTTGCAGTGAGAGGTATGCAATGCATATGTCAGCAAACATGACATCTTGTCCATGGAAGTTGAACCACGATGACCATCACGTTTCTTGTTTCTACCACTTCCACACCCACACGCGATTCCCACGACGCCGCTCCAAACCACGACATGATGTCCCCCGACATGCGCCTCATCCCTCTCGGCCCCACCGCTCCTCTGCCTTTGTGTGCATGACATGCGGGCCGACTGAACTGCGGCGACCATCAACTTTCTACCACAGCCACACCCGATTGGATGCGGTTTGCCTGCTCCACTCCTTTGCTTCGATCCGTACTCCCGCACCATCGAATTTTCATCCAACGGCTGTGACACATTTTGTCCCGGGCATCAATCCTCAGCTGGAGTACTTCTATACTTCAGGTAGTACCCGCCGGTGTGGCCATCTACGCCTCGTAACGCCCCGACCCCTAGCTGTGGCACCCTCGCCACGACCACACCCCCACCGGCCGGTTCATGTCGAACGAGTGAGTCACGAACCAAGCCACCACCATGAGAATGACATGTGGGCCAGCCACATTTAAGGTCCACATGCCATTGACTCATAGGCCGGTGCACTAAGCCACTGAAGCTCGGTCCCGTGGGCCCCGAGAGGGAAATGTAACTCCTGTGGAAGGCCTTGTGGTGCTCCTGCGGTACGAGCTTGTGCCAAACCCGGAATTTGTTTCTTACTACTACCAATGTGCCGGCCCGTGCGTTGCAATGGATCCAAAGTATATCTATTTAGTGAAGTGCACTCTAAACACATTATCTATTTATTTTCCTCTAACCTTTCATAGCCATGCAACCAAGCCACATCATATTATTCATACTATGTTTACTGAAAAAAATCACCCAAAACAAGATATTCCCAGTTTTTGTTCCTACGATGTTGTGTCATGCACGTACCTAGTTGTATAGTGGTAGTACTAGTTGTAGTACAAACTTCGTACTAGTAGGAGTAGTAGTACGGAATACTCCTACTCTATCAATGAGGCCCATCTGACACCAAATTTCTTGGCTTCCGTGCTACAGTTAGATCTTCCCCTCATTTATGTTTTCCAACCCGACGACGGGCGGGGTGCGGTTTGCCAATAGTCGGTTTGCTCAACGGCGGTCCCACATGAAAGTGAAAATGCTAGGCAACACACCTTCCCTAGCTATGTGGCGTGTCGGACGGGCTGTGGAGTACTCCCGATTCCCGTGCGTGTGGGGGTGCGACGCGAACATGGAATGCCTTTCCTTTTACTAGCAATGTGCCCGTGCGTTGCAACGGATCCAAAGTAGTAGAATAGTAGTACTTGTTCACAAACTTGAAAGAAATCACTCTTGTTTTGATATACACATATACGACTAAAAATATATTACTTTCACTCAAAATATATTTCTCAGGCTGTTTTGATGAGATGAGGTAGGGATGTGGTTGCTTTCAAGATAATAAGGGGTTTCTGTAAATTGGAGCAGAGAAGTGGGCTATTGTTGCAAAAATGCCACAACTAACCTCACAGCCATTAGATGCCGATCTAATGGCCAGAATTGGCGGATGGCAGACACGCCACCATCACCAACTGAGTCTTTTATAGGAGCAGGAGTAGAGAAACATTTATAAACTGTAACATTTGGTTCTGCTCCTTGGCACGATCGATAGATACAAATAACAATTGGAAACACTACGGCGGGGCTATTTCCGCCAGATAAGCAGGGTACGTAGTAGCTAGGTTGGCGCATCATCGGTTTGGTCACATGCGGTCTGACATGTTCTAGTGTTTCTAGCAAGATGCCCGTTCGTTGCACGAAGTTGATGGAATAGGTAAGCACAACTTATAAGTTGACGGACGGAGTACTAGTTACAGTGATGCATATAATTAAGCAAAGGGATTGCACATGTCGGTATTGACTGGAACGAGAATGCAATAGCACAATAAGAATTAAGGCCACGATGATGCGATCACAGTGGTGGTTACAGGAGGCAAGAAGAAAGATGCATCCATCAACGTACGACCTCCTCCTCCTCAACTTAGTGCGCCGGGCCACTGACAGGCGGCTAAGGAGTGGCGGCTTTTGTGGCGAGGTCAAGGTGCTTCTCAGCAAACGCATCCAAGGCTTCCAGCTGGTTGAGGAAGGCCAATGTCGTAGCGTCCTCACTTGCCCTGTAGATACCTATGCACACGATTTACTCGTACACGTGGATGTGTAGGTCGACAAATTCTTGCAGGGCGAGGCGCCTCGCGGCGAGCGCGACCTGCAGGTGGACATTCTTCATGGCGTTGGTGGGCAGTCACAGGGCCACCAGTGCTTGAAAGAGGTTCCGTGCATGGAGGCCGATTAGGGTGGTAGGCAATGAGGAGCCCGAGCGCGTGGGCTGGAGGAGTACGGCGATGTCGTCCGCGAGCTTCTTGAGGACGGTGAACTTGTTGGTGGTGGCAACGATCATCTGGTCCAACTAAAAGTCGTAGTTGGTGCCGATGGTGGCCATCCACTAGCCGGTCGCCAACACCATCTGGAGACGATCCTCGGCGCCATGCCGCAGGCCGGCGTCGTGGACCATCTGGCACAGCCGCTGGCCGCTCACGCGCATCGCCGCCATTGGTCTGGAGGGAGCACTTTTGCACTTAGTGTAGGTTCTTAGCAAATGCTTAGGTGCGTACGATGTGGTAGATGCATTGGAATGGAGGGGTGCCTTTATATGAGTGCAAACCACGTTGCATTCACATCATGCTGCCTCTTTTCCCGGTCCTCCTCCCATTACTTCCCTCATGCATTCACGATGCTAATTGAAGGAGGATGCATCATTGGTCGTTCAACATTTCGGGAACCGCTACCCCCTCCTTCTTTTGCATTAAAGCCATATCAGGAACTGCATCACCCGCTGTCAAATCGAATAGTACTGCACCGCCCGCTGCATGCCCGGCTGAACATGCCTCCTCACCTCCATCAAACCGTTAAACCCGCATGCAAACCAATAAACCTACTCCGGCCACACGGCCGTTCATGAGCGGGCCGGAATTAAACGCAACGCCAGCCGAGCTCCTCCTGTCCGCCCTCAGTTTGAACGAGGCAAGACGCCGGCCAAGCTCCTACCATCCGCCCTCTATTTAAATGAGGCCAGACAGACAGCGGGCAAGAATCACACCCCTCTGCCGCTCCCCCATCTCCTCCTTCACCATTTTCTCTACTATTCCGATGGCTTCCGAGGAGCCATTCTCCCGTATACTACCCGACTGGGTGGCCCGCTGAGCCCTCCAGATACGGGCGAGGCCGCTCGGTGCTTCACCAACCTCGCTTGGCCTGACAGAGCCAGTTCCCGCCCCAAGCCGGCGCGTGGTTCATCAACTCGCCGCTCTAGTTCGGCTCGATGAGGAGTGGCGAGTTACTCCACACTGGCACGGTGGCGATCACGCCGGTATAGGTGTCGTCGTTGCCGCGTCGTACCGCGCCACCAGTGTCTGCGGTGGCTGTGCCTCCCGTGTTTGTGGGCGCGCCTCTCATGCCTGTGGCTGCACCTCCCACGCCTGCGGCAGCGCCATGCAGGCAGAGACAGAAGTCGGGTGCGTGGAGAGCGACGAGTCGGTGGCCAGCTTCTCCGTGTCCGCTGCCATCATCGAGGAGAAGTAGAACATGGGAGGCCGCCGCCACTTGGGTCCCATGAAGGCCACCGCCGAGGTGACGACTGTGCATTCAGGTGATTTCTTTGATGTTTCGTCTCTTCCGAGGACCTTCGTCGCCCCCGCAAGTGTGTGCCGGACAAGAGGAAGACAAAGGGATCCACGGGTGGCCATTTAGATTAGGTACTCCCTCTCCGGCTGGCAGGAAATATTTGTTCTAAGGATGGATGTCACGCCCCCGATTTGACCGTACACTAATCATACATGCAAACGTGTACGATCAACATTAGGGACTCACGGGAAGATATCACAACACAACTCTACAATTAAAATAAGTCATACAAGCATCATATTACAAGCCAGGGACCTCAAGGGCTCGAATACAAGAGCTCGATCATAGACGAGTCAGCGGAAGAAACAATATCTGAGTACAGACATAAGTTAAACAAGTTTGCCTTAAGAAGGCTAGCACAAACTGGGATACAGATCGAAAGAGGCGCAGGCCTCCTGCTTGGGATCCTCCTAAACTACTCCTGGTCATCGTCAGTGGGTTGCACGTAGTAGTAGGCACCTCCCGAGTAGTAGTAGTCGTCATCGATAGTGGCGTCTGGCTCCTGGGCTCCAACGTCTGGTCATAGCAATCGGGTATAGAAAGGGGGAAAAGAGGGAGCAAAGCAACCGTGAGTACTCATCCAATGTACTCGCAAGCAAGGAGCTACACTACATATGTATGCATTGGTATCAAATGGAATGAGGGTATCATATGTGGACTGAACTGCAGAATGCCGGAATAAGAGGGGGATAGCTAGTCCTGTCGAAGACTACGCTTGTGGCCACCTCCATCTTCCAGCATATAGAAGAGAGTAGATGGTAAACTCACCATGTAGCATCGCATAGCATAAACCTAACCGATGATCCTCCCCTTGTCGCCCTGTGAGAGAGCGACCACCGGTTGTATCTGGCAGTTGGAATGGTGTGTTTTATTAAGTATCCGGTTCTAGTTGTCATAAGGTCAAGGTACAACTCCGGGTCGTCCTTTTACCGAGGGACACAGCTATTCGAATAGATCAACTTCCCTGCAGGGGTGCACCACATAACCCAACACACTCGATCCCCTTTGTCCGGACACACTTTTCTGGGTCATGCCCGGCCTCGGAAGATCAACACGTCGCAGCCCTACCTAGGCACAACAGAGAGGTCAGCACGCCGGTCTAAATCCTATGGCGCAGGGGTCTGGGACCATGGCCCATTGCACACCCGCACGTTGCGTACGTGGCCGGTGAGCAGACCTAGAAACCTCCATTACAAAGGAAGTTGTGTTACGCGGTCCAACCCAGCGCGCGCCGCTCGGTCGCTGACATCAGGAAGGCTTCGGCTGATACCATGACGTCGAGTGCCCATAACTTTCCCCGCGTAGATGGTTAGTGCATATAGGCCAGTAGCTAGACTCAGATCAAATACCAAGATCTCGTTAAGCGTGTTATGTATCTGCGAATGCAGACCAGGGCCTGGCCCACCTCTCTCCTAGGTGGTCTCAACCTGCCCTGTCGCTCCGCCTCAAAGTAACAATCGGGGGCCGTCGGGAACCCAGGCCCACCTCTACCGGGATGGAGCCACCTGCCCCTTTAGCCCCCATCTCTGAACAGTATCATAAGTAATGTAACAGTATAAGTATATATCATATGCCTGTGATCACCTCCCAAAGTGATCACGGCCCAGTAGTATAGCATGGCACACGGACAAGAGTGTAGGGCCACTAATGATAATCTAGCATCCTATACTAAGCATTTAGGATTGCATGTAAGGTATCAACAGCTGGAGCAACAATGACAGGCTATGCATCAGAATAGGATTAACGGAAAGCAGTAACATGCTACACTACTCTAATGCAAGAAGTAGAGAAGAATAGGCGATATTTGGTGATCAAGGGGGGGGGGGTTGCCTGGTTGCTCTGGCAAGAGAGAGGGGTCATCAACGTTGTAGTCGTACTGGGTAGCAGCAGCGTCGATCTCGATGTCTAGCGAGAGAAGAGGGGGAAGAAACAATAAATATAATGCAAACAAATGCATGATGATGCATGACATGACAAAGCGTGATGCTAGGTCTGCCCTAACGCGGTAAGTGGTGGTACCGGTGAAGGGCGGAAACATCTGGGAAAATATCCCCGGTGTTTCGCGTTTTCGGATAGACGAACTGGAGGGGGAAAGTTGCGTGTTCGGTATGCTAGGGATGCGTGGCGGACGAATGAGCTGTGTATCCGGATTTGTCTCGTCGTTCTGAGCAACTTTCATGTAGAAAGTATTTTCATCCGAGCTACGGTTTATTTTCTATGATTTATCAAAGTTTTATGCATTTTTTAAAATTTATTTTATTATTTAAATCGAACATTATCCAGAACAATGAAAGGTGATGTCAGCATGACGTCAGCAGGGTCAACAGTCAACTTAGACCGAGTTAACTGGTCAAAGGGGCAGTGGGGCCCAATTGTCATTGACTGAACTAGTTAAGCAGGTTTAATTAAACTAATCTAGTTTGTTAGGCTAATTAAGTAAGTTTAATGAATTTATTTATTTATTTATTTTTTAAGCCTTTTTATTTTTTTAAAGGGCTGGGGGCCCCACTGGGCAGTGGCCCAAAGGCCAAGCCATAGGGGCGGTTAGCGGGCACCGAGCGGTGGGCGCGAGCGCTCGAGTAGGTGAACCCGGGTCCCAGGTGGAGGTCGCCGGGGCGAGGCTGTGGCCTGAACGAGGCTCGCCGGCCGGCCGCGGCGGGCGAAGGCGGACGCAGGGATGGGCCGCCGCCAGCGGGCAGAGGCGGGGCGGGACGGACAGCGGGCGCGGTCGGGCGGAGCCGGCACCAGTTAGTGCGCGGGACAGCGGCGCTTGGCGCGAGGCCAACACGGGCTAGCCGGAGCAGCAAGCGGCGGCGGGCGCAACCCCGCATGGGCGGGCGCGCGTGGGTGCATGGCAGGGCTGCGGCAGGGGGTGCATGAGTCGTTCACCGCGGGCGCGCTGGTGTGAGGCACGGGCGGCGGTGAGCGCACGCGCCACGGGGAGGGGAAGCGCGAGCGCGCGCGAGCGTGGCGCATGGCCAGGACAAAGCGGGGCGGCAGTGAGCGCGGACGGGCGCCGGCGAGATGCGAACGTACGTCGGGGGCAGAAGGGGAGTGGGAGCGCAGCTCATAGCGTTTCCGAGGAGCGAGGGGTCGGTGATGCCTGGTGTAGGCCATTGGGGAGGAGGTCGGGGAGGTGACGTGGGTGGTGCCGGGGATGGAGAACGACGTCGGTGTCAGGGCTCTCGGGCGCTACGTCTCCGGTGATGGTGGCTGGAGCCAGACGCGGGGTACGGGAAGTGACGAGCCGGTCTGGCGGGAAGGTGGTGGCGGGACGAGGCGGCGACGTCGGGGGCTGGCGCTGCGGCGACGGCGGGCCCCCGAGTGCCCCAATCCAGAATCGGGAGGGGGAAGGAGAGAGACGTGGGGTGGGGATCATGGGAAGTGGGGACTGGGTGGTTAGGGTTACGGGGTGTGGGAGGTAAGGTAGGCCCTAGGTTGGGCCGGCCTGGTGGGCGGGCCAGCTGGGCCACGGTCGGCCCAGTGTTTAGTTATGTTTGTTTTTCTTGTTCTTTTTCTTTTCTTTTTATTTATTTTTTTCTACTTATTTTAGCTGCCAGGTGAATTTTGTTAATTATGGAACTTTGCACATAATTCCTAGCCAACACTATGAGGTTGCGCGAAAAAGTTGAGGCCAATTGGAACTGTTCTAATTTATAGTTGAATTAAAATGCTCTTATTTAATCTTGTTATTCCACTAAATGAATTCCAGGGGCAATTAGGGAAACCAAATGAGGTTGGTTCCAACATGTCCATTACTTAGTGAATATTTGCAACTCATCGAACATTTTTATTTGATAGTTTAAAGAAATACTAATTTGACTTGTTATTTGTATTTGAATTTGATCTCAGTTTGAAACAAGTGAGGTTTAGCAAAAGTTTAATTATGATGACCTGGCATGATTAGCAAGGGTTTACTATAGCTTAACTATCGGGGTGTCACAATTCTCCTCCACTACAAGAAATCTCGTCCCGAGATTTAGGAGGGGAGTAAGGGGGGAGGGATTGGGTTACGAAAATCTAATGGATCTTCTCGGTCTTGGTTGCTCTTCTCGAACAGGTCGATCCATTACATTGACGTCTTCATTTCTCTGCTCCAGGTCATCATGGTGAAGTCGTCCTTTTCTTCGGGAACTCCAACGTACTTACGAATAGGTAAGGGGCAGCTCAGCTACGACATAATGCTTTTGAGGGAAACAATCTGGGGTTAACCTATGAAATGAGCATAAGATTAACTCTCGAGTTGAACATATAAAGTACATCGAGAGTAAGGTATGAAGGTACAATAAGAGGTTCCAAACAGATAGATATTTGCTCAAAGTCTGAACCATAGTGAGAAAGGGTTCAGAGCAGCGAAAGTATTGCGTCTGATACCAGAATGGAGCACTAGGAAGGTGGCTTGCGAATTACCTATGAAACCAAGAGCAAGTGATAACTTTGTTAACAAGATGTATAGGAGAGTCAGGTTTCGATCCTGTGGAACTGTGGGTTATGGGCCCACCATGTGGTTAAAAGTAGGAAGGTCGGTGACATCTTGCACGATCATGTAAGCAAGGCATGTCACAGGATATTCTGTCGGTCATGTCGGCAACACATCAGTACCAAGGGCGAGGGACGAAGAGAACCATCTTCTTGCTTGTTGAACGAGGCAGACCAGTAGGCAAGATTCTGGTCCGTCGATGGTTACCGGAATGCCATCAACGAAAGTAACAGGGTCTTTCTAACAGAGTGGTACAACAAGGTGTTTAGATAAGCAGGGATATATTACTGCTTATACAATATAGATCACAAGAAGGTTTAAACAAACCAATGGAAAGGGAAAGTGATTATTAGGTTTAAACAGAACAATGGAAAGGAAAATGTGTTTAAACACATATTTCAAGGGTATATTCTTCCCAAGGACAAGCAGAACATATTATCCATGACAGGATATAATGTAGAAAACTCTTTAGGTAAGGGGAGACAAATTTCATGACATTAACCATACAACGGTGTTTGGAAAATAGAGCAAGATACATTTAGCACGGTGCTTCAAATGTTCTTGTTGAAAATCAGAGTACCATAGACATGCTTCAAGATAGCATTGCATGGTCTTCAATCAAAGGTCAAACTCTGGATACATGAAGGGATTCATCATTAAGCCAAGGAGAGGATGAGGAGGTGGCTGATGGACTCAGCGATAATACAATGAGGTATCCACAAAGATGGATTTCCACAGTTATGTGAACAAGGAGATAAGATTTGTCGGATCAAATGATATAATGATGTATGCTCAAGGAAAAACATACACAATTAAACATTAGTGGAAAAGGGTGCCCAAAGTAGGGCCTTAGGTAGCATGATCAAATGTTAGAATGGTGATTCAGTGATCAATAGTATAAGAATGAACGTTCGACCATTAACTTCAAAGACATAGGGTTGCTAGAAGGGCAGAATCCAATCAGCACCGTTCAACTGTTGGTATCCTAGTTAGATCCAACACGGGGACCAAGAAAGAAAGGTGATGGTGATAAGTATTACCTGTATCAAGAATTCTTAGGAGGTGGTGAAATTCTCACGACATTCTTGACATAAAAGATGGTAATACTCCAAGGTATCAAAGAATAATTGCTGGATAGCACAGGTCTCCAGGTATAACACCAAACACAAACAAGTTTGTGTTGGAGGGAAAGCAATAATGTTGTCGGTGATAACACAAATCATCGAGGGACAAGGATGGTTACTTGTCATCATCCATTTGGTTGATATTCTGGAAGGAATCAAAATGTTGTTTGACGACCACGACAAATTTTGTCGAGAGGCTCCACGAAGATCTAATCAATCGGTGATAACATCAAGTCAAAGGAATGATGAAGCGAAAGGTTATTGGAACCATGGGTATGACACAAACTCGAAATCAAGTTTGTTGTTCAGGGAGAAATGATATGACGAGGAAGACCGACGTAAGATTAGATCACCGTCGAAATTTGTGCTCCGGGAAAAAGGACCAGGTAGCACAGTTAAAATTTTAGCACAATAATGATATAGCTGGTCAGGCTAGGAATGACTTGAAGGATTATTAAACTCACAAGCAATGAAAATTACTTAGAGTTATTGAATCGGAGTGTGGACTCGGTTCAGTTATCGGTGTCCTTGAGTGTTTAATAACTCAGAGCCCATGAAAAATTGTAATTAGTGATAATGTAGTACTTGATGAAGAACTCATAGGAAGTTATGCAGTTCCAAGATAATCTCGAGATACCAGGGGGTAATACTCAAACACAGATCAAAGTAGAGGTTGGACTGGGGTATTGCTTTGCAGAAGACAAGTACTTCAACTTGTCCGAGGAATGGGATCCAAGAAGAACATATGGTCGGAACCACGATTGCAAAGGATCAATTCACCGATACCAAAGGATATTATATCAAGGAGTTAGTTATTATTACAAGAAGCTACCATGATAGGATCTACATTGTGTCCATGGGCATGAACACAAAGTTCAAGGTCGACTCCCACTTCTCCAATGCATAACCTTTCATTCACTGCTCTAGTTAAAAATGATTTCAGTGTCAAAACCTACCTGGTGAATTACCAGAGGTGTATGACCCGTGAAAACTTTCGGGTTCACACAGATTAAGAAAGGCATAGGTTCAACCCGTCAGGGTATCGTGGAAACATATACCACAAACTTCAATCGTAGATACCACCAGCTCGAAAATAGAGCATGGTTGAGAAAACAGAGGATACAATTTACGAAAAGCATTATGTATCCGAGGAAAGGCTCACAAGGTTATTGAATAAGGAGGACACTGTCGAATAATAATCCAATAAAGGATCCGACGGTCCATAGCGGAGCTGATGTGAGCATCGGCACACAATCAGTTGAAGAAAGGATGCAAGGGCATCAGATTATAGAACCCTGAATGATTCGATGCTTAGATATCAAAGGAATTATGATTTCCAAATAGAAGGATCAGAAGCAGACGCTCTGATCAAGGGTGGATAAGTTCAATAGACCTAAGGGTACAATTGACGGCAAACAGATTGGACGAGAACAAGCTCATGTTCAAAAATGATGTCTGAGTCAGAAAGATAATTTGAAAGGATCAACTGATGGATGCATGCATTCGCACTCATGTTGAATCAATAGGATCAAAATGACGGTGTCTAAGGATACTGACGAATATTGCCAGACATATGGAAAGCATCCATAATGCAAGCAGACAAGTATTGCAGAGCAATAAGCTACTAAGGATTTTTGGAGGATCGAATACTATTTCGAAGACCATTGTGAAACACATGAACAACTGGGGGATAAGCGGATACTCGATAAGTGCGAGAATTATCCATAGGGGTATTCAGGTGACAAGGAACTGCAAGGCAGTAGGCACAAAGTATACTCGGAATAATAGAGACAATTTCGGGGTATCTTGTAATAACGAGATCAACTGGGAATAAAAGTAAGCACGACAGGTCCAAATACTTATCCATAGGGATATTTCGGTGGTAGGGAATTGCAAAAGCAATGGCACAAAGTTTCGGGAGAACATCGGAGAGTATTGTCAGAATCTTCTGTTGAAGCGTTCGATCATCTGTATTAAAGGGGCTCTCCGGCAGGAAGTGGTAACAAGAACCTAGAGTTAGATTTTAGCAAAATCATTTAACCCGAATAGAAGAGAGATCAGAATCCCAGAGTATAGACGAGGAATAAAAGATCCTAATACCACCCAATGGCGATGTGGGCCCGTAAGGCACACAACCATGTTAGTAAAAGTTTTGTAATGCCTAGACTCAACTTCGGCCAAGGAGTTTGGAAGGGGGATTCCTACAGGCAGTCGGCTCTGATACCAACTTGTGACACCCCCGATTTGACCGTACACTAATTATACACGCAAACGTGTATGATCAAGATCAGGGACTCACGGGAAGATATCACAACACAACTCTACAATTGAAATAAGTCATACAAGCATCATATTACAAGCCAGGGGCCTCGAGGGCTCGAATACAAGAGCTCGATCATAGACGAGTCAGCGGAAGCAACAATATCTGAGTACAGACATAAGTTAAACAAGTTTGCCTTAAGAAGGCTAGCACAAACTGGGATACAGATCGAAAGAGGCGCAAGCCTCCTGCTTGGGATCCTCCTAAACTACTCCTGGTCGTCGTCAGCGGGCTGCACGTAGTAGTAGGCACCTCCCGAGTAGTAGTAGTCATCATCGACAGTGGCGTCTGGCTCCTAGGCTCCAACGTCTGGTCGCAGCAATCGGGCATAGAAAGGGGGAAAAGAGGGAGCAAAGAAACTGTGAGTACTCATCCAAAGTACTCGCAAGCAAGGAGCTACACTACATATGTATGCATTGGTATCAAATGGAATGAGGGTATCATATGTGGACTGAACTGCAGAATGCCAGAATAAGAGGGGGATAGCTAGTCATGTCGAAGACTATGCTTCTGGCCACCTCCATCTTGCAGCATATAGAAGAGAGTAGATTGTAAACTCACCAAGTAGCATCGCATAGTATAAACCTAACCGATGATCCTCCCCTCGTCACCCTATGAGAGAGCAACCACCGGTTGTATCTGGCACTTGGAAGGGTGTGTTTTATTAAGTATCCGGTTCTAGTTGTCATAAGGTCAAGGTACAACTCCGGGTCGTCCTTTTACCGAGGGACACGGCTATTCGAATAGATCAACTTCCCTGTAGGGGTGCACCACATAACCCAACACGCTCGATCCCCTTTGTCCGGACACACTTTTCTGGGTCATGCCCGGCCTCGGAAGATCAACACGTCGCAACCCTACCTAGGCACAACAGAGAGGTCAGCATGCCGGTCTAAATCCTATGGCGCAGGGGTCTGGGCCCATCGCCCATTGCACACCCGCACGTTGCGTACATGGCCGGTGAGCAGACCTAGCAACCTCCATTACAAAGGAAGTTGCGTTATGCGGTCCAACCCAGCGCGCGCCGCTCGGTCGCTGACATCACGAAGGCTTCGGCTGATACCACGATGTCGAGTGCCCATAACTGTCCCCGCATAGATGGTTAGTGCGTATAGGCCAGTAGCCAGACTCAGATCAAATACCAAGATCTCGTTAAGCATGTTATGTATTCGCGAACGCCGACCAGGTCCAGGCCCACCTCTCTCCTAGGTGGTCTCAACCTGCCCTGTCGCTCCACCTCAAAGTAACAGTCGGGGGCCGTTGGGAACCCAGGCCCACCTCTACCGGGATGGAGCCACCTGCCCCTTCAGCCCCCATCTCCAAACAGTATCATAAGTAATGTAACAGTATAAGTATATATCATATGCCCTTGATCACCTCCTGAAGTGATCACGGCCCAGTAGTATAGCATGGCAGACGGACAAGAGTTTAGGGCCACTGATGATAATCTAGCATCCTATACTAAGCATTTAGGATTGCTTGTAAGGTATCAACAGCTGGAGCAACAATGACAGGCTATGCATCAGAATAGGATTAACGGAAAGCAGTAACATGCTACACTACTCTAATGCAAGCAATAGAGAAGAATAGGCGATATCTGGTGATCAAGGGGGGGGGGGCTTGCCTGGTTGCTCTGGCAAGAGAGAGGGGTCATCAACGCCGTAGTCGTACTGGGTAGCAGTGGCGTCGGTCTTGGTGTCTAGCGAGAGAAGAGGGGGAAGAAACAATAAATATAATGCAAACAAATGCATGACGATGCATGACATGGCAAAGCGTGATGCTAGGTGTGCCCTAACGCGGTAAGAGGTGGTACCGGTGAAGGGAGGAAACATCCGGGAAAATATCCCCGGTGTTTCACGTTTTTGGATAGACGAACCGGAGGGGGAAAGTTGCATGTTCGGTATGCTAGGGATGCATGGCGGACGAACAGCACGCATATCCGGATTTGTCTTGTCGTTCTGAGCAACTTTCATGTAGAAAGTATTTTCATCCGAGCTACGGTTTATTTTCTATGATTTATCAATGTTTTATGCATTTTTAAAAAATTATTTTATTATTTAAATCGAACATTATCCAGAACAGTGAAAGGTGATGTCAGCATGACGTCGGCAGGGTCAACAGTCAACTTAGACCGAGTTGACTGGTCAAAGGGGCAGTGGGGCCCAATTGTCATTGACTGAACTAGTTAAGCAGGTTTGATTAAACTAATCTAGTTTATTCGGCTAATTAAGTAAGTTTAATTAATTTATTTAGTTATTTATTTTTTAAGCCTTTTCATTTTTTTAAAGGGCTGGGGCCCCACTGGGCAGTGGCCCAAAGGCCAAGCCACAGGGGCGGTTAGCGGGCACCGAGCGCTGGGCGAGAGCGCTCGAGTAGGTGAACCCGGGGCCTAGGTGGAGGTCGCCGGGGCGAGGCCGTGGCCTCGACGAGGCTCGCCGGCCGGCCGCGGCGGGCGAAGGCGGACGCAAGGATGGGCTGCCGCCAGCGGGAGAGGCGGGGCGGGACGGACGGTGGGCGCGGTCGGGCGGAGCCGTCGCCGGTTAGTGCGCGGGACAGCAGCGCCACGCGCGAGGCCAGCACGGGCCGGCCGGAGCAGCAAGCGGCGGCGGGCGCAGCCCCGCGTGGGCGGGCACGCGTGGGTGCACGGCAGGGCGGCGGCAGGGGCGCATGAGGCGCTCACCGCGGGCGCGCGAGTGTGAGGCGTGGGTGGCGGTGAGCGCACGCGCCGCGGGGAGGGGGAGCGAGAGCACGCGCGAGCGTGGCGCATGGCTAGGACAAAGCGGTGCGGCGGTGAGCGCGGACGGGCGCCGGCGAGATGCGAACGTACGTCGGGGGCAGAAGGGGAGGGGGAGCGCAACTCAGAGCGTTGCCGAGGAGCGAGGGGTCTGTCGGGACCCCGATCCTAAGTCACACCGATCTAGCATGTAACAGTTCATATCACTTTGCGGCCTCACACATGGTATTCCCACGGGTGCCACCTTACCTGTCCCGGGACCGTTTGCGCCTTTTGGCTCACGTATATGATAGTGTCACTAGCATCCATATGACAGAGAACCCGGGCCGACATGACTAGTCGTGAACCCAAAGTGGCACTAACCTACAGGGACAGGCATACATGAATCAACCACGAACATGTCGGTCAACAGCATATGAATCCGAGTTGTAGCACTGGGCTCACAGGACTCCGGGAACCCGGGCTGTAGCAGGCTAGGCAGGACTCCGGATGTCACCGCGTGACATTTCCCCGAAGGGACAGACACAGGAACGAAGTGAATCACATGCCGGCCAGTCAAGTGTTCCGGAGCAGTAGTGCTGGGCTAGCAGGACTCCGGTGAACCGGGCTGTAGCGGACTACTATGGCTCATGGAAGCACAAGACTACATTTCCCCATAAAAGAGGCTATCAGAGGTAAACAACTAGGTTGTCGGATCCCACACATAGCAATACACGTTACACGTACGCATAACATGCAATTATGTGTTGTACAACATGGCATCACAACATAACTCAAACTCATATAGATAAAGGCCCAGAAGAGCCACATAGCATTCAATACAAACAGGGGTCTCATGACCCATCATTCAGAGCATACAAGCAACAGAAGCATTACATGTCTGAGATCAGACAACTACAAAAGGAAAAGACTAAGAAGCCTGACTAAACATGACCCTCCCGAGGGTACAAGATCGTAGCTGGGATACAAGCTACTCGTGGAAGTCACTAAGGTAACCAACTGCAAAACATAAATAAGCAAACGTGAGTACAAAGGTACTCAGCAAGTCTTACATCAGAACTATCTACATATGCAACATTATCAACCAAGGGGATGGTGGAGTTTTAACAGCAGCAAGCCAGCTTTGACTTAGTGGCTAGCCTATACTACGAGTATCAGAAACTTCTTTGAAGGGAGAAGACGCACACGAGTCCACATATTCACCATATCAATACTCCACTATGGATCCGTTCCCGTCTCCCTACGAGAAGGCCATCCATAGCACTCACGCTTATCTTGCGGATTTTAGAGTATCCACTTCAAGTTGTCTATGTACTACATAAGTCCTCCAAGTTTCCATATCCGAGGAAAACGGCTATTCGAATAGATAATATTGACCCTGCAGGGGTGTACTTCTTCACACACGCTCTCGCCACTTATAGCCCTGTACACGTCATGTACCTCGGCAACCTTCAAGCGGAAGCCGGGCGAGGGTGTCGGCCACGACCTGACTAACCACACAAGTCTCTCGTCTAGGTTTATCGCCTATTCGGGTTCCATCCGCAAGGAGATCCGGCCGGGGTGTCGCTCACGGCCCCAAACGATGTGTGCAGGGTTCCCAAGCCCACCATCCGGGTGCCACTTGGTACACCATGCCACGGTGCCTAGTCTGTCCCAAGCCCGTCCCGTCGGACACCACCTGGTAGACAAGTAGCACTACCTACAAACGCCAGAACTAGTTGCAACTCCTGGACAGAGATCAAGTGGATTAATAAGCCGAGAGGGGCCGGATAACCGGAACCCAATGCGTGGTAGTAACTGGACTTGGATAACATACACAAAACTCAGTGCTTAGGGACGGTTCCAATGAGACAACCCACCATGTACTCCTACATGGCCTCTCATCGCTACCTTTACCAAAACGTGTTCACACACTTAGCCTTTACCGGTAGGAAATGTTCACCACTTCGATTCCTTCCCGGTGAATCAGACCTGACACAACTCTAAGCATAGCTGGCATAAAGAAATCAAGCATGGATGAGTAGGCACATCAAGGCTCAAGCAACTCCTACTCATGCTAGTGGGTTTCAACTATTTACTGTGGCAATGACAGGTTATGCAGAGGAATGAGTTCAACTACCGCAGCAGAAAGTAGCAGTTTGAATCGTTCTTGTCCTAAT
>NC_041388.1:216208528-216239294 GCF_002162155.2 Triticum dicoccoides | reverse complement strand
GGGGGGGGGGGGTTGCTTGCCTGATAGATCCACAAAGAAGCACTGCTCCTCAGACAGGTACTCGGAACACCTTCCGGAGTAGAACCTATCGAGAAGGGACGGTGCCAGCAATCAATAAACAACTATATGCAACAATATGATGCACGAAGATGACATTTCAAAGATGCTATGATTTTCCCTAATGCATGTAGCATCAATTTGGTTGACGTCCATATGAACCAAGGGTTCATATGCAAATCCCAAATTAAGTGTATAACATGCCATTATTACGTTTTCACTTATACAGCAAGTATAAGTTGGTTTTTCATGCATGAAACTGGCATAAATGGATTCCTTGCATTTTTCTGATAATTTTTCATATATAAATTATTTCATTCTGAGCTACGGTTTAATTTCTAGGGATTTTAGAAGTTTTAACTATTTTCTAAAATTCTCTGAATTATTTAAAATCCAGAAAATCAATTACTGCGTTAGCGTGACGTCACAGAGGCGTCAGCAGGGCTGACCAGGTCAAACCTGACGTGTGGGGGCCACACGTTAGTGACACAGTGGTTAAGCCCGGGTCAAACCCGCACTGATCAGGGTTTGACTTGGCTCTGGGGCCCACTGTCAGTCTCAGGGAGGGTGATTAGGCTGTGGGGTTAGTGCTAATTAAGCCGCCACGTCAGCCTCACCGGAGTTCGGCCGGCGATGACCAAACCGCGCGGCGGTGCTTCACCGGAACGCGCTACAGGCGTCCATTCGACGCGCGGATGGGAGCTGAGGGTGGCTGGCGCTCACACGCATCTAACGAAGCAGGTGGGAGGCTGTGGGGTGGACGGAGCTCGCCGGAGTAGGGCTCGCGGCGGCGGCCGGAGCTCGGTTGATGCGGGGTTTGCGGCTGCAGCGTGAGGTGAGCGAACGCGGGGTGCTAGGCAGCACCTAATGGTCAACAGGAGCCCACTGGAGCAACTAGCAGGAGCGGAGGGCTCAGGGGCACGGAGCTCGCCGGCCATGGCGGACGGCGGCTCTGGTTACCCGCGGGGCAGTGGTTATAGGATGAAAACAACAATGTGGTTAAGGGGGGAAAGACTGGGAGCTCACGGGGATCACATAGAGCAGGCCAGCAGGCTCGGGGAAGGCCCGGAGCGAGCGGAGCAACAAGGAGGATCTCCGGCGGCCGGCGATGGAAACGAAGACGGTGGCATCGATGCAGAGCTTCCCGGGTCGCCTGGCTCGTTGAGGACGTAGCAGGCGGCGAGGCGGAGCTCTGGGGCACGTCCGAGAGGCGAGCGGAAGGCAGTGGTCGCGGTGGTGCTTGTCGGCGGCGATGGCAGCGCTCGGGTGCGTGCAAGAGAGAGGACCGACGAGGGGGATGAGCGAGAGGGAGTGAGAGGTGGGTCGGGGAGACTGCGTGGCGTCGTCCTGGGTGTCGAGGCAGCGGCGGGAAGCAGGAGGTGGCCGGGCGTGCGCCGGCGCACGTCCGGCACGCGCCGTGCATCCGACTGGCGGGAGGAAGAAGACCTCCCTACCCCTGGTGGGCTGGGCTGGCTAGATGGGCTGCCAGGTGAGCGCCAGGTAAGTGTTTTCTATTTTTTGTTTTCCTTTTCTATTTCTGACATTTGTTTTGACTCTAAAAGAAATGTTAACATTTCCATAAATGCTGAAAATATTTGTGGCATCTAGATATAATATTCCAGAGGCCCTCACCAATTCCCAACATTTTTGGAGCCATTAAAATATTTATATAATTTAAACAGCTCCAAATCAAATATTTATGAATTGATTCAAAAATCCAAAATGGGTAGCAAAAATGTGCATCACCTCTGGTTGTTGTTCCCAACATTATCCAAAGAGCATGAACATTTTTTAAGAGCATTTTGGGTTCATTGAAAATCCATTTTTAAGTTGAACCTATTGGAAAAACTTTGGTGCTAGGGTTTGCAACTTTCCCCATTTCAAATTTATTTGAAAGATTAAACATGATGCACAAAGCAAGCCTAGGTCATACCAGAACTAGGGATGTGACAACTCGCCCCCACTTGAAGAAATCTCGTCCCGAGATTCAGGAGTTGGCGAAAAGAAAGCGGGGTACTCAAGTCGAAGACGATCTTCTCGCTCCCAAGTAGCTTCTCTCTCGGCATGATGAGACCACTGAACCTTGAGAAACTTGATGTTATGACGTCGGGTGACACGCTCTTCTTGATCCAGAATGTGAACAGGGTACTCTCGATAAGTGAGGTTATCTTGGAGATCAAGCGTTTCATGGTCCACTCCGCGGATGGGATCCGAGAAGCAACACCTGAGTTGAGAGATGTGGAAGACATCATGAACTCGAGAACGATGTGGGGGTAGTTCCAACTGGTAGGCAACCTCTCCTCATTTAGCGAGAATGCGAAAAGGACCGACGTAACGAGGAGCCAACTTGCCCTTGATACCGAAATGATGGGTACCCTTCAAAGGAGTAACCCGAAGGTAAGCCTTGTCGCCAACTTCATAAGCCACTTCCTTATGACGATGGTCATACTGGCTCTTTTGACGAGATTGGGCTGTTTTCAAATTCTCACGAATGATGCGAACTTGCTCTTCTGCCTCCTGGATCATATCCGGTCCAAAGAATTGTCTTTCACCGGTTTTTGACCAGTTCAAAGGTGTTCGACATCTTCGTCCATACAGAATCTCGAAGGGTGCTTTCTTAAGGCTGGATTGGTAGCTATTGTTATAAGAAAACTCGGCAAAGGGAAGACATTTCTCCCAATCCATACGGAATGAGATACCGCAAGCTCTAAGCATGTCTTCGAGAATTTGGTTGACCCTTTCCACCTGACCACTTGACTGAGGGTGGAAAGCGGTACTTAAGGAAAGATGGGTGCCCATGGCAGTTTGGAAACTTTCCCAGAAATGAGAGGTGAAAAGACTGCCACGGTCTGAATTGATCTCCAGTGGAACACCATGGAGTGACACTATTCGGGAGATATATAAGTCAGCGAGCTGACTAGCAGTGATACTCTCTCGAACAGGTAGGAAGTGAGCCACTTTGGAAAGATGGTCAATGACTACGAAGATAGCATTATTTCCTTTCTTGGTCCTGGGAAAGCCGGTGATGAAGTCCATACCAACTTTGTCCCATTTCCACTCGGGAATAGCTAAAGGTTGAAGGGTGCCAGCAGGTCTTTGATGCTCTGCCTTAACGCAACGACAAACGTCACAGTTGGCAATATATTGAGCGATTTCTCTCTTCATCCTAGTCCACCAGAACCTCTGGCGTAGGTCCTGATACATCTTTGTACTACCGGGATGAATCATGAGAGGGGATTCATGGGCCTCCTTAAGGATCAGTTGCTGCATCTATTGACATTTGGGAACCACCAAACGGTTACCAAAGTAAACAACACCTCGTTCATCTATAGAGAAACAACCAGCAACTCCCTTGGAAATATTCTTCTTGATCTGGGAGATTCCCGTATCATGCTTCTGAGCCTCTATGGTCTGATCCGTAAGGGTAGGTTTCGCCACCAAGGTAGAAAGGGAACCACGAGGAGCTATGTGAAGGTTAAGCTTACAGAATTCCTCATGGAAGGGTGGTTGACATTGTTACAACATGAGGTTGTTGCAATAGGATTTATGACTTAAAGCATCAGCCATGACATTGGCTTTGCCTGGGGTGTAGGTGATTCCTAAGTCGTAATCGAGATCAACTCCAACCAACGTCTCTTTCTGAGATTCAGATCCAGTTGGGTGAAGATATACTTGAGACTCTAATGGTCAGTGTAGATTTCGCAACGGTTACCAAGAAGGTAATGCCGCCAAGTCTTAAGTGCATAGACTACGGCTGCAAGCTCTAGATCATGTGTAGGATAATTCTCCTCATGTGGATGCAACTGTCGAGATGCATAGGCAATCACATGGCGATCTTGCATAAGAATGCAACCTAGTCCCTGTCGTGAGGCGTCGCAGTAGATAACAAAGTCTTTAGTGAAATCCGGTGGCACGAGTATGGGTGCAGAAGTCAGGCGTCTTTTCAGTTCCTGAAAACTTTGCTCACACTATGGGGTCCACTCAAACCTTTTATCTTTCTTGAGAAGCTCCATGAGGGGTTTGGCCACTTTGGAGAAGTTTTCAATGAAGCAGCGACAATAACTGGCTAGACCAAGGAAACTCCTAACTTGTTTGACCGTTTCGGGTGGAGTCCAATCGAGAATGGCTTTAACTCTCTCAGGATTGACAGCAATGCCCTTACTAGAGATCACATGGCCCAGATAGGTCACTTCTGGCAACCAAAATTCACACTTGGAGAACTTGGCATAAAGGTGGTGCTCTCTGAGTTTTTCTAACACAAGCCTAAGATGTTCGGCATGCTCTTCCTCGTTCTTTGAGTAAATAAGAATATCATCGAGATAAACCACGACGAACTTATCTAAGTACTCCATAAAGATCAAGTTCATCAAGCGGGAGAAAGTAGCTGGAGCATTGGTTAGGCCGAAAGACATCACGGTGTACTCGTATTGACCATAGCGAGTGACAAAGGCCGTTTTGGGGATGTCCCCGTTTCTGATCTTGATTTGGTGGTAGCCTGACCTCAAATCCTTCTTGGAAAAGACTGAGGATCCAGCGAGCTGATCATACAGGTCGTTGATCCTGGGGAGCGGATACTTGTTCTTTATCGTGACCAAATTAACGGGACGATAATCTACAACCATCCGATCCGTACCATCATTCTTCTTGACGAAGAGGACAGGACAAGCCCAAGGAGAAGAACTGGGACGGATGAAACCCTTTTGCAAGGACTCATCAAGTTGTTTCTTAAGCTCAGCTAACTCCAAAGGTGCCATCTTGTATGGTCTCCTAGAGATTGGAACAGTTCCTGGGATAAGTTCTATGACAAACTCTACATATCTGTCAGGTGGGACACCTGGCAGTTCTTCTGGAAAAACATCCGGGAAGTCACGGACTACCGGAATATCTTCAAGGTCTGGAATAGGACTGGCATTAAGAGAATAGAGTTGACGCCTTGCAACTCTAGTAGAGATAGTGACTATTTTGCCAGATGGATGTGTAAGTTGAACAGATCTGGTGTAACAATCGATCTTGGCATGATGAGCTATCATCCAGTCCATACCCAAGATGATGTTAATATCTGAATACTTGAGAGATATCAGAGAAGCAAGGAATACCAGTCTATCAATAAGGATTTCATTACCATGGCTTACCTTGGAGGTTTGCCATTTGGAACCAGGAGTCTGGATTATTAGTGGAGTTGGCATATCACAAAATGACATGTCGTGCAACCGAGCATAACCTTCGGATATGAAGGAGTGGGATGCTCCAGTATCAAACAGAACTGAAGCTGGGTGACAATTGACAAGAAGCGTACCCAGTACGACGTCGGGATCATCTTGAGCTTCTGTAGCTGAGACATGGTGCACACATGCTCGTTCAATGGAGGCTGGCTTGGTACTGATCATCTTGCCTAATGGCTTTTCACGGCCAACAGACCTCTCAAACTGGGGTGGAGTATAACTGGACTGAGGGCAGTCACGTGCTAGTGTCCTGGTTCTCCGCAGGTGAAGCAAGTTCCTAAGGTAGGACATGGACCTACATTGGCAAGTGGTCCACTAATAGGCCTGGGTGGAGCACGTTGCTGAATTGGGTGAGGCGCCACATCGGATGGCCTTGGTGCATATCGCGGTGGAAGAGCTGAGTTCGGAATCCAAATCCGTCGCTTCTGAGAGCCAGAGCGAGAGGAACAACCCAGATCACGGTTGTGCTTATGAAACTCCTCGTAAGTGAGCTGAGTTGTCTCTGCATTAATGGCCATGTTCACAAGAGCCTGGAAAGTATCACAATGATGCAGGTGGAGATCACGACGCAACTTAGGGTTGAGACCCTTCCGGAACCTAGCCTGCTTCTTAGCGTCCGTGGACACTTCTTCTATAGCATAGCGGGCGAGGCTTCCAAACTCTCTACTGTAAGCATCAACAGGCAGCTTACACTGGGTAAAGCTACAGAACTCTTCCCTCTTGCGGTCAATGAGAGCCTGAGGAATGTGGTGCTCACGGAAAGCCTCGGTGAAATCCTTCCATGTAGAAATCTGGCCAGCTGGAAGCATATCCTCATAGCTCCACCACCAAATACTAGCAGGACCTTCCAGGTGATAGGTAGCATAGGTGACCTTGTAACCTTCAGCCACGTTCGCAGAAAGCAACTTGTGAGTGATGCTCCGGAGCCAGTCATCCGCATCGAGTGGCTCAATGGAATGATGGAAGGTGGGTGGTTTCAGACCAATGAAGTCGGTCATAGAAACCAACTTTTTACACTGATGTGCGGTGTTCTGCTCAATCTGTGCTAGCAAGCGGTTAGTCTCACGCTTGTTCCTCTCGGATGCTAACAAGAACTCTGCCATCAAAGGCTGGACAGGAGGATCCTCATCCCTACCATCTCCGTGGTTCTTGCTATGAGCAACTGAACCTCGGTTAGCAGACGACATCCTGGCACAGAAACCAAGGAAACAAGGATGGAATTAGCATCGACATGAGGATGCAGAATGTAATGCAAAAGCATTGGAAACTCTTGAAATCCTAGGACAATTTCGGCAGCATAACGGCTGTAAATGCTCAAAAGGATTTTTGAGACATTCATCAAAGGAATAGCATAATCAACCAGCATCATAATATCAAGGTTCTGGGTCAAACTGAGGACACACAGAAGTAGTAGAACTGTACCGAGACACAACCCAACAATCCTAAGACTTTACGGTTTAATAACACGTCATCCTGAGAGATAGAGGAGAAGCCTAGGCCTTAACCCTCATAGAAAAAAGAGGCTGACTCAGAAAGAATGACATGAGGTAAAGGAGTAAAAAGAGCCTTACGTTCCCTTCCACAATCAATTCCCTTATATAACTAAAGCATTTCTAGACTCAACTTCGACCAGTTTGGCTTGATAATCCTACAGTTAGTCAGGTTCTGATACCAACGCTGTCGGGACCCCGATCCTAAGTCACACCGATCTAGCATGTAACACTTCATATCACTTTGCGGCCTCACGCACGGTATTCCCATAGGTGCCACCTTACCTAGCCCGGGACCGTTTGCACCTTTTGGCTCACGTATATGATAGTGTCGCTAGCATCCATATGACAGAGAACCCGGGCCGACATGACTAGTCGTGAACCCAAAGTGGCACTAACTTACAGGGACAGACATATATGAATCAACCACGAACATGTCGGTCAACAACGTATGAATCCGGGCTGTAGCACTGGGTTAACAGGACTCCGGGAACCCGGGCTATAGCAGACTAGGCAGGACTCCGGATGTCACCGCGTGACATTTTCCCGAAGGGACAAACACAAGAACAAAGTGAATCACATGCCAGCCAGTCAAGTGTTCCGGAGCAGTAGTGCTGGGCTAGCAGGACTCCGGTGAACCGGGCTGTAGCGGACTACTATGGCTCATGGAAGCACAAGACTGCATTTACCCATAAAAGAGGCTATCAGAGGTAAACAACTAGGTTGTCGGATCCCACACATAGCAATACACGTTACACGTACGCATAACATGCAAGTATGTGCTGTATAACATGGCATCACAACATAACTCAAACTCATATAGATAAAGGCCCAGAAGAGCCACATAGCATTCAATACAAACAGGGGTCTCATGACCCATCATTCAGAGCATACAAGCAACAGAAGCATTACATGTCTGAGATCAGACAACTACAAAAGGGAAAGACTAAGAAGCCTGACTAAACACGACCCTCCCGAGGGTACAAGATCGTAGTTGGGATACAAGCTACTCGTCGAAGTCACTAAGGTAACCAACTGCAAAACATAAATAAGCAAACGTGAGTACAAAGGTACTCAGCAAGTCTTACATCAGAACTATCTACATATGCAACATTATCAACCAAGGGGGTGGTGGAGTTTTAACAGCAGTAAGCCAGCTTTGACTTAGTGGCTAGCCTATACTACGAGTATCAGAAACTTCTTTGAGGGGAGAATTCGCACACGAGTCCACATATTCACCATATCAATACTCCACTATGGATCCGTTCCCGTCTCCCTACGAGAAGGCCATCCATAGCACTCACGCTTATCTTGCGGATTTTAGAGTATCCACTTCAAGTTGTCTATGTACTACATAAGTCCTCCAAGTTTCCATATCCGAGGAAAGCGGCTATTCGAATAGATAACATTGACCCTGCATGTGTGTACTTCTTCACACACACGCTCTCGCCAGTTATAGCCTTGTACACGTCATGTACCTCGGCAACCATCAAGCGGAAGCCGGGCGAGGGTGTCGGCCATGACCTGACTAACCACAGAAGTCTCTCGTCCAGGTTTATGGCCTATTCGGGTTCCATCCGCAAGGAGATCCGGCCGGTGTGTCGCTCACGGCCCCAAACGATGTGTGCAGGGTTCCCAAGCCCACCATTCGGGTGCCACTTGGTACACCGCGCCATGGTGCCTAGTCTGTCCCAAGCCCGTCCCGTCGGACACCACCTGGTAGACAAGTAGCACTAGCTACAAACGCTAGAACTAGTTGCAACTCCTGGACAGAGATCAAGTGGATTAATAAGCTGAGAGGGGCCGGATAACCGGAACCCAAGGCGTGGTAGTAACTGGACTTGGATAACATACACATAACTCAGTGCTTAGGGATGGTTCCAATGAGACAACCCACCATGTACTCCTACATGGCCTCTCATCGCTACCTTTACCAAAACGTGTTCACACACTTAGCCTTTACCGGTAGGACATGTTCACCACTCCGATTCATTCCCCGTGAATCATACCTGACACAACTCTAAGCATAGCTGGCATAAAGAAATCAAGCATGGATGAGTAGGCACATCAAGGCTCAAGCAACTCCTACTCATGCTAGTGGGTTTCAACTATTTACTTTGGCAATGACAGGTCATGCAGAGGAATGGGTTCAACTACCGCAGCAGAAAGTAGCAGTTTGAATCGTTGTTGTCCTAATGTTGTATAAGGAGCAGGAGCGAGAGAGTGGTATTTATCGAAATGCTCAAGGGGGGGTTGCTTGCCTGATAGATCCACGAAGAAGCACTGCTCCTCAGACAGGTACCCGAAACACCTTCCGGAGTAGAACCTATCGAGAAGGGATGGTGCCGGCAATCAATAAACAACCATATGCAACAATATGATGCATGAAGATGACATTTCAAAGTTGCTATGATTTTCCCTAATGCATGTAGCATCAATTTGGTTGAAGTCCATATGAACCAAGGGTTCATATGCAAATCCCAAATTAAGCATATAACATGCCATTATTACGTTTTCACTTATACAGCAAGTATAAGTTGGTTTTTCATGCATGAAACTGGCATAAATGGATTCCTTGCATTTTTCTGATAATTTTTCATATATAAATTATTTCATTCTGAGCTACGGTTTAATTTCTAGGAATTTTAGAAGTTTTAACTATTTTCTGAAATTCTCTGAATTATTTAAAATCCAGAAAATCAATTACTGCATCAGCGTGATGTCACAGAGGTGTCAGCAGGGCTGACCAGGTCAAACCTGACGTGTGGGGGCCACACGTCAGTGACACAGTGGTTAAGCCCAGGTTAAACCCGCACTGATCAGGGTTTGACTGGGCTCTGGGGCCCACTGTCAGTCTCAGGGGGTGATTAGGCTGTGGGGTTAGCGCTAATTAAGCCGCCACATCAGCCTCGCCGGAGTTCGGCCGGCGACAACCAAACCGCGCGGCGGTGCTTCGCCGGAACGTGCTACAGGCGTCCATTCGATGCGCGGATGGGTGCTGAGGGTGGCTGGCGCTCGCGCGCATCTAACGGAGCAGGTGGGAGGCTGTGGGGTGGACGGAGCTCGCCGGAGCAGGGCTCGCAGCGGCGGCCGGAGCTCGGTTGATCTAGGGTTGCGACTGCAGCACGAGGCGAGTGAACGTGGGGTGCTAGGCCGCACCTAATGGGCAACAGGAGCCCGCCGGAGCAACTAGCAGGAGCGGAGGGCTCAGGGGCACGAAGCTCGCCTGCCATGGCGGACGGCGGCTCCGGTTACCCTCTAGGCAATGGTTACAGGATGAAAACGATGACGTGGTTAAGGGGGGAAAGACCGGGAGCTCACGGGGATCACGTAGAGCAGGCCAGCAGGCTCGGGGAAGGCCCGGAGCGAGCGGAGCAACGAGGAGGATCTCCGGCGGCCGGCGATGGAAACAAAGACGGTGGCGTCAATGCAGAGCTTCCCGGGTTGCCTGGCTCGTTGAGGACGTAGCAGGTGGCGAGGCGGAGCTCTGGGGCACGTCCGAGAGGCGAGGGGAAGGCAGCGGCCGCGGTGGTGCTTGTCGGCGGCAATGGCAGCGCTCGGGTGCGTGCGAGAGAGAGGACCGAGGAGGGGGATGAGCGAGAGGGAGTAAGAGGGGGGGTCGGGGAGACTGCATGGCATCGTCCTGGGCGTCGAGACAGCGGCGGGAAGCAGGAGGTGGCCGGGCGTTCGCCGGCGCGCGTCGGGCACACGCCGAGCATCCGACTGGCGGGAGGAAGAAGACCTCCCTGCCCCTGGTGGGCTGGGCCGGCCAGATGGGCTGCCAGGTGAGCCCCAGGTAAGTGTTTTCTATTTTTTTGTTTTCTTTTTCTATTTCTGACATTTGTTTTGACTCTAAAAGAAATGTTAAAACATTTCCATAAATGTTGAAAATATTTGTGGCATCTTGATATAATATTCCAGAGGCCCTCACCAATTCCCAACATTTTTGGAGCCATTAAAATATTTATATAATTTAAATAGCTCCAAATCAAATATTTATACATTGATTCAAAAATCCAAAATGTGTAGCAAAAATGTGCATCACCTCTGATTGTTGTTCCCAACATTATCCAAAGAGCATGAACATTTTTGAAGAGCATTTTGGGTTCATTGAAAATCCATTTTAAAGTTGAACCTATTGGAAAAACTTTGGTGCTAGGGTTTGCAACTTTCCCCATTTCAAATTTATTTGAAAGATTAAACATGATGCACAAAGCAAGCCTAGGTCATACCATAACTAGGGATGTGACAGGGTCGGCGAGGCCTGGTGTAGGCCGTTGGGGAGGAGGTCGGGGAGGTGACGTGGGTGGTGCCGGCGATGGCGAACGACGTCGGCGTCAGGGCGCTCGGGCATTGCGTCTCCGGTGACGGTGGCTGGAGCCAGACGCAGGGTACAGGAGGTGACGAGGCGTTCCGGCGGGGAGGTGGCGTCCGCGAGGTGGTGGCGGGACGAGGCGGCGACGTCGGGGATTAGTGCGGCGGCGACGGCGGGCCCCCGAGTGCCCCGATCCAGAATCGGGAGGGGGAAGGAGAGAGACGTGGGGTGGGGATCGTGGGAAGTGGGGACTGGGTGGTTAGGGTTACGGGGTGTGGGAGGTAAGGTAGGCCCTAGGTTGGGCCGGCCTGGTGGGCGGGCCAGCTGGGCCATGGTCGGCCCAGTGTTTAGTTATGTTTGTTTTTCTTTTTCTTTTTCTATTTCTTTTCTTTTTATTTATTTTTTCTATTTATTTTAGCTGCCAAGTGAGTTTTGTTAATTATGAAACTTTGCACATAATTCCTAGCCAACACTATAAGGTTGCGCGAAAAAGTTGAGGCCAATTGGAACTGTTTCAATTTATAGTTGAATTAAAATGCTCTTATTTAATCTTGTTATTCCACTAAATGAATTCCAGGGGCAATTAGGGAAACCAAATGAGGTTGGTTCCAACATGTTCATTACTTAGTGAATATTTGCCACTCATCGAACATTTTTATTTGATAGTTTAAAGAAATACTAATTTGACTTGTTATTTGTATTTGAATTTCATCTCGGTTTGAAACAAGTGAGGTTTGGTAAAAGTTTAATTATGATGACTTGGCATGATTAGCAAGGGTTTACTGTAGCTTAACTATCGGGGTGTCACAATGGATAAATTGGATGTATCTATAACTAAAATAAGTCTAGATACATCCATTTCTAGGACAAGTATTTCCAGATGGAGGGAGTACTAATTATACCAAGAGAGCCGGATTAGCACCGCTTAGTTCATGTAAATGTAATGAAGTCCATCATGTTTATATGAAGATCCGACATTTTTATACGAAATCCTTCATGCTTATATGAAATCTGTCCAGGTTTGCACGAATTTCATCTGGTTGGTTAGAGTTGTGAAAATGTATGCCGCTGGTGTTTGATGTCATCCTCCGCGGAAGGAAGCGGGTGGAAATTTGCCGGCTGCCGTTGGAGATGCTCTTATGCTGGAAATAATAGAGTCACATCCAATCCATTTGAGTTAATTGCGTGTATGATTCTCCCTCTATAAAAAGTTAATTGCATGTACAGTGTACACGTGATTTGCAGGGTGGCTACAGCTTCATACAGAAAGTTAAAAAGAAATAAGTCCATCCTTAATCTTGTATTCCAAGTACTCTGTGGGTTCCACTGTCAGTATAGTAGCGAACGAAGTATATATTAAATAAGTAATATATAATACAAAAATCGAAAATTAAAGACAGAATTCAAACTCAGGTCATCATGTTGCGAGCATCCGACGCTAACCGATCCAACACATTTTTGTTGTGGACCATGGTGGAGATATATCTCCATGTCTACTCTTATACTCCCTCAGTTCCTAAATATTTATCTTTTTTAGATTTCAAATGGACTACCACATACGGATGTGTATGTAGACATATTTTAGAGTGTAGATTCACTCATTTTGCTCAGTATGTAGTCACTTGTTGAAATCTCTAAAAAGATAAATATTTAGGAATAGAGGGAGTAGAAAACAGAGTTGGTGATGATGGTGTGCGTGCCGTCCTGCAATATAGGCCGTAGGATTTATATCTAACGGATAGGAAGGAAACCATGGCAATTTTGCAAAAAACATACCCACACCCCTCTCCATGTTTGCAAATAAGTCCTTCCATCGTTCATCCATTTCTCTCACAAGATAAACTATTCATACAAATGCATCTTCATGTTCCGTGCAACGCACGGGCATCTAGCTAGTTTCTTTTTAAATAGTTACTGCAATAATTGGGTTGAAGTGATATATTCTATGTCTGCCCTGAATGATTTCAGATTCACTAGTAGTAACAAAGAAAAGGTTGCCTTGTTAATTGATAGAAAATAGGGTGAAAACTATCACATGAGGCCAGTAAAAACAAGGCACACTGGGTTCAGTGTCATTGTCAGTACAGCTTTGCGCGTGCAAGAAGTCTTCATATCGAGGGGGCTACATAGAGAAAGACATATCGAGTGTGTCTGAGAAAGGCACAAAGACACAATGTTTGAGAGAGAAACCAATTGACATATTAAGATCATATCACGTTGTCACCCTTCTACTGTCATTGCTGGGGTGGGGTGGGGAGGGGGGAGAGAAAGACGTATCGAGAGTGTGCACGGTAGCCATAGAGGCACAACTAGCAAGTGTGTGTGTGTATGAGTGTGTGTTTGAGAGAGAAGTAGTAGATAGATTACTACCAAGATTGAGGTGCTACCTTACTCCTTCGGTGTCGGGTAGTGTGTGTGTGTGTGCGTGTGTGTGTTTGAGAGAGAAGCCAGTCAATAGATTAGTATAAAGACCGAGGTGTCACCCTACTCCTTCGGTGTCGGGAAGTGTGTGTGGGGGTGTGGGGGGGGGGCAGTGACACTTACATATCTCTACTCTTATAAAAACAGAGTTGGCAATGATGGTGTGCCTGCCATCCTGCAATATAGGCCATCCGATTTATATCCGACGGATAGGAACGAGACTATGGCAATTTTGCAAAGAGATACCCACACCCCTCTCCACATTTGCAAATAAGGCCTTCCCTCGTTCATCATTTTCTCCCACAAGATAAAATACTCATACAAATGCATCTTGATGTTCCGTGCAACGCATGGGCATCTTGCTAGTAGGGAGAAGGAGTTTGTGTGATACATATCTATATTAAGGGATAGGTAGATAGAATGTGTGCGAGGCATACTTAAAGCATCACAGAGATAAACAAACGGTGTGCATGCAAGTGCCGAAAAAATGAAGCGAGAAACAATGTCTACGCGTGTGTGTGTGTGTGTGTGAGAGAGAGAGAGCGAAATCTCAAAACAAAAGGTCCTCTACTGGATTCCCATTGTATGCATTCATATGGTTCTGGAACTCGAGTTAACCTTAGGCATATGTGTGAGAGACATAATTATACTTTGATACATTAGTGGCTGTGGGTGGGCAGAATTAAAGGGGTTGGCGTGTTCGACAGAGAGAGCATGTGTGTTTTTGTGTGAGAGACTTGTAGGACGGGGTAGAAAGACGAATTCTAACCTTGACGGAGGGAGAGAAATACACGAAGTGCGTGTGTGTGATTCCGATGCCCACGGGGAAATGAGATATGTATGTGTGTGAGAGCGATTGCACAATTCATTCACGTATCACTATCTAGCGATCATGGACGTGCACCGCTTGAACATAAATCAATATCTACTTCATATCATGGTCAAAGGTACAATATCGATTCAACGCTATAAAGATTGGACACTCACATATCACATTTTTTCTATCTAAATAAACCTTTTCAATTGTGCATGCCAAAGTTACAGTGATGTTTCTTCAAACAACCAATGTGGCTATCATGTACATGCACCATTGTTAGTCTTGCATTCAAATTCATTAGTCTTGGATGATTTAAGGTTCTATTATGAAGTAATGTATGTAATATTCATATATGAATTCAAGGGGTACGCAATTTATGAAATGGAGGCTATGTAATCATATGAGGTAACACTTTTAAGTAGCGGACTACAATATCCATTTCTTTTGTGGGACTACAATATCCATTTCTTTTTGTGCGCCTCTACACTAACACGTCAATGCATTATGTTTAAAGTAAATAACCAAGGGCATTAAATTATCTATTTACACGAGAAATACATAGGTTGAGCATTTGATCCCTTTTTTGTGAATGCGCCTCCACACCCGCACGATTGGTCGTGCCCGTGTGAACGTCCAAGTTATCGGTGCATCATCCCAAGTTATTGTCTTTTTTATGGGGTGGACTTCACACCAGTTATTAACTGTTGACGTGTGCCCCGTGTACATAGTCTCGCATGACCTTCCTGCTAGCATGGTCCAAAATTAGTTGAAGCTGGATACGAACGATCCCGCGGGCAGCAAAATATCCCACCTCCTTCTAAAATTTCCGCCACCTAGTCTTTAGCATGAGAAATTCCCCTTTTGTCCTTAGTGCACGGAGAACAACAGTTACAATACCACCCTCATCTACATAATAGGTCGGGGCTGCTTTGGTAACTTCCGGTTCCCCCCACCACACGGCACCCCCATTTCCTCTCCCCCTCCCGCAAAAACGACTAACTCCATAGCACCAGAGCATCTTACATCACGCCGGCCATTTTTCATCGGCCTTTGTACCCCTTCCCTCTCGAAACCCTAGACTGCTCACCCACCGGCGTACCCGAGCCCATTCACTGCCAGTGGCGTACACCTCGCTGGATCTGCTTCTGCGGCCGCATCTACCCCTCCCGCCTCCCCTAGAAACAAGTAGACTGCTCATCCACCACTGTACCACAACACATTCATTGCCGACCTTATCCATGGTGCCGGATCTGCTTCGCCGATACTCTCGTCAACCGCAGCGCATCTGCAGTGGCTCCTTCATACTCCCCACCGGAGACGCTTCGTCCACACACCCCCCGGAGCCGCCCCACCGACGCCCTCATCGACGGCCTCTGATCCTCTTTGCGGACACCTTCCTCAACCCTACTGGAGCCGCTTCACCGACACCATCGTCAACCCTACCGGAGTAGCTTCGCCTATACCATTCTCAACCCTATCGGGGCCGCTTTGCCAACTCACAAGTCCACAACCTCAGATCCGCTTCATCGCACCCTCATCCAACCTACCGGAGCAGCTTCTAATGCCCCGTCCATGGCGCATATCCGCATCGTCGACACCATCCTGAACCCAACCACCGGAGCAGCTTCACCGACGCCCTCGTCCACGGCCACAAGTCCGCTTCGCCCACACCGTAGTCCACCCTACCGGAGCCGCTCCACAAACACCCTACTCGGCGGTTCTAGATCTCCAGCGCAGTGTCATCACCCTTGACGTTTCTAACCTGATTCCCACTGTCTGGCAAGATGCCAAGAACCTGCCATGGCCTAGGTACTTGTCACCTTTAAACCCGTCCAGCATCACCTTCCCGATGTACTTCAAATATACTAACAGGTCGTTGTTACATGTTATGTAGGTGGCAAAAACTACAAGGATGATGTTTCTTCTAGATCTAACAGCTTGGCCAACCAAGATCCTGGACTGAGGCATTGCTATGATCTTGTAAGTGTATCTCTCTCTCTTGTATTGGTGTGTGCCTCCCAGCATGCTTTGCTAGGATTTTCGACTAGTAATCCCTTAGTGCAGATAATGATTTTTACTGCTGGCTGCTAAATTAGATATGTAGATGTCATACATGATACTACCTCGTACCTCCATTCCTAAATATAAGTCTTTCTAGAGATTCCACTATAGGCTACATACAGAGCAAAATGAGTGAATCTACACTCGAAAATGCATATATATACATCTGTATGTGATACATACTGGAATCTCTACAAAGACATATATTTAGGAACAGAGGTAGTACATTACACAAAATCGTAGGTGGCATGTAGGAATTCAAGTGCACTACATTAGGCTCCCTTAGAGTGCCTGCTAGTCCAACACACAAAGTCATGGCTAGTTTATGCTATGCACACAATCGTTAATTGTTGGTTTAAATATGCGCAAGGGATATGCAATGTATTATCATGTAGAGATGTCTGAAATTAGCCGTGTCAACTTGCAGATAGGGTTACACAATGAAAAGGTACAAGATGTATGTGGAAATTTCTTGGAACATCGCAAAAAAGGAGAGGCAGCGGTTAGCCTATACAGTGTGCTATGGTACGTCACTTCTCCATTGCAATCATCGTGACATGTTATTTGTATGTCAGTTCTACTGGCCAAGTTTCTTAGGGATAGTTATTACGAGTTATCCTACAAAAATAAGCACCTGTGAATATAAGCTTCAGGTAATAAGCCAACCAGTTCTTTTCATTGCCTTCCTTTTCAGCTTATCTTTGGTATGATCAGTGAAAAGTCTAGATTGCATTATTTTTTGTCATTTTGTTGCCCGTATGAAAATTAATTTGACTTGCAAACATCACAAAATGAACCTAGTGCAGTAATTAATATGATAGGAAAATAGACCATCACTATTTGTTCAAAATGCAAATACAAAGATACCATCTACTTGGCACAATCTACTTTGGTCAATGTCTTCCATAATGATCCCATTGCCTAATTTAAATGAAGAACGCATGACCCACATTTAAATGAAGAACAATTATTTATTGAAATTCGATGGTCCAAGTGGTCGGTTATTATCATATAGCAGCACCACCTAAAAGCATCATATAGCAGCAGCAGTAGCTCATAGAAATTCATCATACAACAGCAGCATCAACAGTAGTAGTGTGCAATTCATCATATACCAGCAGCAGCTCATAGAAATTCATCATATAGCAGCAGCAGGAGCAGCTCATAGCAATTCATCATATAGCAGCAGCAGGAGCAGCTCATAGCAATGCATCATATAGCAGCAGCAGGAGCAGCTTATAGCAACTCATAATATAGCAGCAACAACTCATAGCAATTCATCATATAGCAGCAGCAGCTCATAGCAATTCATCATATAGCAGCAGCAGGAGCAGCTCATAGCAATGCATCATATACAAGCAGCAGAAGCAGCTCAAAGCAATTCATCGTATAGTGGATCAGAATGAAAATTTGGCAAAAAAATCAGAGGAGATCCTCACCTTGTTGGATGAGATCATCCTTCAATAGCACCTCAAGGCCACGGCCTGGGAGAAGGGGAGGGGAATAAGGTACCTTCTACCGCAGTGTGGCATCAGCCGTAGTTGTGCGGCGCCCGCCGGAGTAGTGCGTTGGACGGACCACAGTGGAGCAGCTGTTGGAGACCATGAGAATGAGGGGCGGCGCCAGAGGGAGGAGCATCCGGGGATATTTGGCCCTACCCGGCGGCCATGTAGCCTAGCTGGATAGAGCATCATTGAGGACCAGGCCAGATGGGACCAGTGGCGACGGCTCGCTGGAGGAACCCTAGCGCTGCAAGCAGGGGATCGAGGTAGATGGAAAGGGGAGAGGAGATGCAAGCAGGTAGGGCAATGAACACTTGCGTATTTGTTTTTACTTGAGGTTCAGGTGTGACGTGGGTGTGAGCAGTTGCATTTTGAGTGTAATATAGGCAGACAACAGAGTCATTTCACTATTCCCCTTCCCTTCAATTTTCAGTGAGCTTCTACCCGAAACACCCCCCCTCCAAAGCGAAATAAGTTAAGACCAAGCCCATAACTAAAAAATGACTTCTTTACATCTTTTATGGATTATTTTCACAATAAGCTCTGAAAAGGCAGAATAGAACTGGCCCTTAACCTGCAATTCAATTGTGTGTGCAATGATGAATCATTCATGCCTACTATAGTGTACATTTAGGCATCATCATTCATGGCATAACCTAATATATTTGCATTCCATTGTAGAATCTAGAATATGCAATGTTTATGTTAGTTCATACGTTGCACATGATATTTAAATGCCCCTTAAATCTGGTCAGTCAGGTTCAATTGCTTCCTTCTTTGCTTCTTTTCTTGATATGTAAGATTTGCTCACACATCGGTTCAATTGCTTCCTTCTTTGCTTTTTTTCTTGATATGTAAGATTTGCTCACACATCGGTTCAATTGCTTGTTTGCATTAGTCAGCCATACTAGGACTGTTTGCTTTGATTACTTGTTGTTCTTGACCTAACACTCTAATAGAGCTTGTCAACGATTCAAACACTAAGGGCTGCTATAGTGGGGGCTTGTCTAACTCATAGGTGACATAAAGTTTGGTTGTACACTAAAGTAGGCTCTCCAAGAGTACCTGGAGATCCAGTTCGAAGGTATGCCTAGTTTTTACATAGTGCACACATAGTAAATGCTCATCTCATTGTGTGCAAGTGCAAGAGATGTGGCATGTTTCATTATGTGGTGTTGTTTTGTTATAATCTCATCCTTTTGTGTTGTTCAAAGAATGGAAAGTATGCATATTTATCTTCCAAGGAGACGAGTAACTAGTTTGTGTCACCTTGAAGAGGGGGTGCAATGAAGATAAGATTGAGGATTTCCAAGTACAATATGTTAGGAAGGAGCATTACAAGAGAAATAGGAGCAGCATTGAGCATGTTCAACCAATTAAGGTAAGTCACTATATCCAACTCAATAGTTTAATTCCTTGTTTATTTTAGGCATAGTTAATTTGCTCTTTTCAATTGCTTTATTTGTACTCAGTTAATGAGATGCCCAAACAATGATGCCTGATGTTGGGTACTTGTATAACTATTAGTTGACATAATTAAAGGCCTTACCATTTAATTACTCTGGCGAAGTGTGCCTGAAGCTTTGAAGTCTATTAACCAACTATTACTTCATGAGGCTCACAATCTAGTTTCTATTAGGCTAATGATTGCATAGTTTTGCTTGCTGTAATAGGTTTGTATGAATCCCTATGCTATTCATTATGCTCCCTAAGACTTTAATTGAGCTACAGAATGGCCAACCGCTTGCTTACTTATACGCAACGTGCTGTCTAAATTTGTAACTTGTCTGTGTTTTGGATTTGGCCCCAACATCATGCTCCTCTGGTGAGCTAAGAGATATTTCTGTATGCGGGCTGCAGAGACTACCATTTTTATAATTTTTAAAATATCATCTGCTTATGCTTCATGACGTGTAACATTATTGTTAGTCCTGTTTTTCCATGTACAAAATACTTTCTCTTGCTCACTTCACTGTTGTAACTATATTTTTTCCCTAGTCATGTGTACTTACAGAAACATTTTAGGATGAAGTGACATCAACACAAAGATCTGCGAGTAGTGCGGCATGGCCGTTACCGAATGATTATGGATTGGAATTGGAATGTGCTGATGTTCTCGAGCATCAACTAGAGGTGGCAAGACAACGTGTACATGATTCTCAACGTACAATCAACAAGTTGAGACTGGACTTGCAGGTATTAGATGCAGGAGTCAAAAAATGAAACAAGACAATGAGGTAACCACGAAGGAATTGGAGATTTTGCGGACTGGAATTTGTACTATCTGAATCCGGCCAATCCTATTTTCTGAAGAGATTATAGTTCAAATGGTAAGTTTTGTTGATGTATGTCCATGATGTATGAGCTTTATTTGTCCAGTGTATCTAATTTGTTGTTTGTGTATTATCACTGGTGCCGAACTATAATGCCCAGTGGGTATATTCGGCTATAAGTTATTTATTGTATAGTGTAGGATTATTCTACGTTTCTATGCCTTAGTCTTTTTATTGTATAGTGTATGTTTTTAGAGGCGATAGTATAGAGTAGGATAATTCTTGAATATGATATATTGTTGAAACGGGGGCCAACACACCCAAACATTTCCTGGACGCCATACAAACAAACAAACATGTGTAGTCAAAGCGGGCCTTAATTGGGCTGGTCAAAATTACATTAAGTGAATCCCAAATGATGTGGCCCACCGTAACAACGGCTCTTAGCAGGCCGTTAACAGGCCAAAAGCTTGATAGGGTGGTATAAATGGAAATGGCCCGCAGGCCTCTAGCAAGCCGAAATACATGTCAATTTTGTCTCGGCCCTTTTACTTTACGGGCCAGTAGGAGGCCGAAAGTGTTATGGCCAGAGGAGGCCCAATTTGCAAACTAGGCTTTTAACAGCCCGAAAGTCGCATTGGGCTGAAATGATGCCCTGCGGAACGTGGGCCCCTAATGGACCTAAAGTCAAAGGACCAACTGTTGTGCGGGCCGTTAACAGGACAAGAGACAAAATGGGCTAGGAGTTGGCCCCTTTACCGAATGGGCCGAAGACAGGCCTAAAGTCACAACGGGCTAGAATTGGCCCAACTGTAGAATGGGCCGAGAAAAGGCTGAAAGACATTCCAGGCTGTTAATGGGCTGGAACTGACGATGGGCTGCTAACAGGCCGAAAGAAGCTCGGGCCATAATTGGCCCAAAAGACGTAGCTGGCCGTTAACGGGCTTAAACTAACGATGGGCTGGAAATTGTCAAATACAGAATGCCCGGCCTTAACCAGAATGGGCCACTGTTGGGCCGACACACGTGTGGACCTATCATAGGTGTGTTCCGTCCATTCGTTGGATGACAACTGTCCGAATGTTGGGCCGACACGTGGATCTGCCGGCCAATGAGAATTTTAACGTGGAAAATACCCATTGGTCCGCGCTGTTAACGGGTCATTGGATCCAAACTGGAACCCAATAGCTTAACGGCGACCCATTACGATGGATGCCATGTGTCGGTCACCCTTAACGAAAGCACTTCTATGACGCATGATTTATCGTCATGGAAGTGGACACTTCCATGATGATAATTTTGGTAATGTCATGGAACACTTCTATGACAGCACATGTATGGCTATCTTGATTTTGTCATAAAATCGTCATGGATGTACATGCACGATAGAAAATGTGACCTACTGTGACAAACACGTATCATCATGGAAGTGTATTTTTTCTGTAGTGAACCCAATTCCCTATACGGGGTATGCTCGTGGGTGGTTCTGCTTCGGAGTCGTCACCAACATCTTCGACCAGGTCAGGGGCTTCATCGGAACCGTAGTCAAGTGCATCGATCAAGTCCTTGATGTCTACTACGCAACTTTATTCTTGTAGACTTGTGTTGGGCCTCCAAGTGCAGAGTTTTGTAGGACAGTAACAAATTTCCCTCAAGTGCATGACCTAAGGTTTATCAATCCATGGGAGGCGTAGGATGAAGATGGTCTCTCTCAAACAACCCTGCAACCAAATAATAAAAAGTCTCTTGTGTCCCCAACACACCAAATACAATGGTAAATTGTATAGGTACACTAGTTCGCCGAAGAGATGGTGATACAAGTGTAGTAATGATACACTACAGGAATCCAGTACTTTGCCGTCTGCCACAGCGGACGACAAAGGCACGGACGGCTGACGGCGAAGAGCTTTCCCGTCAGCGGCGGACGGCAAACAGTGACGGCAAAGACAGGGTCGACAAACAGGTCCTTTGCCGTCTCCTTTTTATGGCGGACGGCAAAGAGCCCTTTTCCTACAGCGGCGGACGACAAAGAGGAGGGATGGAAAAATACAGCACGTTAGTCCGTTAGGCGGCTAACGGCGGCCTTTGCCGTCCGCCAGCGGACGGCAAATTTGAGCGATTCTTTGTCGTCCGCCAGTTGACATCAGCAATACGTCAGCGCCCCTGTGTTTTGCCGTCTGCCCGGTGGACGGCAAAGGTAATGTCTTTGCCATCAGCTTAGCTTTGCCGCCCGCCACAGTAGGCAAATTTTCCAAATGGCCCATCCCTCAGGAAGCACAGGTGGGCGCCACGTGCCCCCTTTGCCGTCTTCCACCGACGACAAAGGGGTCTTTGCCGTCTGCCGCAGACGGCAAAGAGCCTGCACTGCCTCTTTTTATTCTGTTTTTCTTATATCCAACAATTATCACAACAAATATATCACAGCACATATATATCCATCACACAAATATCTAGCACATATATATCCAACATAATAAATATCCATCCATACATACATAGTATGTTGCACATAGTTCCATCGATCCATACATATTACAATATGCAAAGTTTCATCATAGCAATCTAGTTTCATCATAGCAAGCGAGCAGAATACAAGAAGTGCATCAAAGGAAAAAACAAGCAATCCATCATAGGAAGCTGGCTTCTGTGAAGTGAATGAAACCTGCAAAATGACAAATAAGAAAGTTAGAAAAAGAAGACTAGAAGAAGAATTAGACTAGAAGAAAAAGAACAGAAGAAGAAGAATAGAAGAAGAAGAAGACTAGAAGAAGAAGTATATGCCATTTATTAGCTAACTTAGGTGAAATGTATCGTTTATGAGCTAACCTAGGTGAAATGGGTAGTTTATGAGCTATCCTAGGTGAAATGGATCATTTTGGAGCTAAGTTAGGTGAAATGGGTTGTTTATGAGCTAACCTAGGTGAAATTGATCATTTTGGAGCTAACTTAGTTGAAATGGGTCGTTTATGAGCTAACTTAGGTGAAATGCCATGTTTTTGAGCCAACTAAGGTAAAATGGATCGTTTTTTAGCTAACTTAGGTGAAATGGGTCATTTTGGAGCTAACCTAGGTGAAATGGGTCATTTTGGAGCTAACCTAGGTGAAATGGGTCATTTTAAAGCTAACACAGGTAAAATGGATCATTTAGGAGCTAATCTATGTAAAATGGGTCATTTTAGAGCTAACTTGGATAAATTGGATCACTTGTAAGCTAACTAAGGTAAAATGAGTCATTTTAGAGCTAACTTAGGTAAAATGGATCGTTTATGAGCTAATTAAGCTAATTATGCAATTTTTGAGATAAGTAAGCTAAGTACATATCGTTTTAGAGCTAACTTAGGTAAAATGGATGGTTTATGAGGTCAGTAAGCTTATTAAGTCATTTTTGAGGAAAAGAAGCTAACTCTAGGTCATTATGGTAAGCATATTGGAGGAAATAAAGCTAAGTCTAGGTCTTTATGCATTTTTTAAGCAAAACACTAGAGAAACTTACCGTGATCACGGAGGTGTAGGAGCGGGCTGGCTCGCGCCGGTAGCTAGAGAAGGATCGTGCGATGCGTTTCTGGAGTTAAGCTGCACCAAAGATAATTTCCAATGTCTCGTCAGCATTATGACACTCAAATGTTAAGACTAGCAAGTAATGTCCATTCAAATTAAACTCACCATGCTCCCAGGAGCAATCACTGGCATCGGCGGAGCGGTCTGACCGGACTTCTCGCACACAGACTGCACATTTGGTTTTCACAATAGAGTCATACTAGTTAGTAATGAGACTCAAATGTTAAGACTAGCAAGTAATCTGCAGAAGAAACTTACCACAAGGAGCTCGTACATGGCCCTTGCCTGCATGTCATTCCGTGCCCTCTCCTCCTCCAACATCTTTGTCGTCCTCTCCTCCAACTCCCGCTGCCTCTCCGCCGCCTACGCCAGAAGTTTCTCCGTTCTATCTCTCTCACTCTATATAGCAGCCTGCAACACCACTCACATGACCATTTGTAATCATTGATGGAAGCGCACACAATGTAATGGAGAAAGATAGCTGAGTACGTATAACTAACCTTGAAGGCGAGTTGGACTGGCCGTTCACGAGGCCTTATCTCAGGAGCGGAGCTCGACTGGCGCGCCTTGATCTCCGGGTGAGTGCTAGGACAACGGATAAGTCCATCTCCCATGGCTATGGAGCCATGGGACCTCCCGCCACCAGATATCATCAGCAGCTCTGTATCAATGGGACCCTGGCTCGGGTTAAAGTCCTCCCCTTTCCTCGCCTTCCCCTGATCTCTATATTGCACGAGCTTGTCGTGGGCGGAGATGTTGGTGAAGTTCTTTGGATCATCGAGGTCAGACACAGAGAATGCCTTGACTTTCTTGTAAGGGCCAGTGTGGGCCATGGCATACAGGTCGTACACCTCTAGCACCTTATCCGCCTTATTGTAGCGTGCCTGAAAGAGAGAAACAAAGTAAATTAGTAATTAAAGGGCTAAAGCTAGCATGATGAATGAATTGCATGAATCATGAAGCAAACCACACACCCAGTTCTACCCTTACTGAAATAAGTTGGAGCTACCTTGGTGGTGTGGCACACCTTCCACTTGGGCACGTTTGTCCTTGGCCTCTTTGTGGGTGGCCAGCCATTCTTTTGAGCACCACGCATTGACCAACACCTCCCAACAATCCATCCGATCCGCACACCATCTTGGAGGGGCCTAAGTTAGCAAATAGAAACTTGAGCGCTACGGCTATGAATTACTAAATGAAGGAAGTAAGTACAAGGCCTTGAGAATTACGTTCATGTACTGCTCCTTACTCAAGAACTTATCGCGGCACTCCTGCTTGGGCTTCTTGATACCACGCCCAGCGTAGTAGTATCGAACAGCCTGCACCCGAACCTCATGTCGTAAGTTCTAAAGTAGGCACTTGCACTCCTTGTGGATAACATCTGCCGCCTCCTCCTCGTATCCCTCCTCACACCTGTAGAATGTCTGCAATCAAATGAGACAATATTGATTAGTACAATTAATAACTAGCTAGTTGAAGATTTTTAATTGTGTAAAGGAGCAATTACCCAGAACTTTCTGATCACCACGTCTGCCCTCGTCTCGCACAAGACACCGTCAATAATCTCACCCGGCGGGGCCGGGGCAAATAAGTAGTGCTCCCAAGTCAATCCAACCTCTGGAAGCCGACCCTCACCAGGCAACGTGACGAACCCCGGGAAGTTTTGTCGAATCAAAACTCCAAGGACGGAGTTGGGCCGGCAGACACTTTCATGGTGGTCCCAACCCCTGCAACATGACAAGGCCAACACATCGCTTATTTAAAGAAACGTGAATGCAGAAGGTACAAAAAGATTAAATGCACTTACCTCTCCCCATCAGGGGAAATCAACCACCTCTGCTCGTGGGTCGCCGGCACGGACGGGAGCCGTGTAGCACCACGTTGGTAGACGTTGCCCCCCTCCTCCCCCTCCTCCTCAAAATTAGTCGGCTCCTCGCCATCATCAGCATGGCCACTCAGCTCCCCGCCATCATCAGCATGGCCACTCGGCTCCTCAGGCTGACCCGACCAGTTACCCCATCCAGACATGTGCTCCTCCGGGGTCTCGTGGGCCCAAGTCTCATGGGCCGAAGGCCCGTCGACCCGAGGCTCATGGGCCGAAGACCCGTGGACCGGAGGCTCGTGGACCGGAGTCCGTGCAGCCACCTCCTCAGACGAGTCCACCCTAGCAGTCACGTGCTCGGGTGAAACAGCTGGGGGCGGCGGCGAGGAAGGCGCCGTAAGAGTCACCCTACCTCCTCTCCCGCGACCATGTGCTCCACCTCCTCTCTTCTTCTTACCTCATCCCCTCCTGGGCACCGCGGTTGACGAAGAAGGGCCTGGCGGTGTCGCCATACTGTCCAGCAATGCTCGGCGGAGAGGTGCGTGTGGAATGGAAGACCTCGCACCACGCGCCGACGAAGAAGGGGCCTCGGCGCGGTCCCGACCAGCGCCCACCATCTTTCAACACCTGCCATGACAAAGAATAAACGAAATTAGTACAACATAAAAAAAGTACCAACATGAATAATAATATGTATATCACTTAAGTGTATCATCATCAAGTACAACATAAAAAAATTGAATACCTGACACTACTAATAATCTTGATCAGTATCATCAATAAATGCATAATCATCATCATCACTATAATCAATGATGGGCTCATAGGGTTCATTGGCATCAACATGTGCAAGGCCACCTTGACGTAATCGGTCAAGCATTGACAGGCCATCCGCAGCAGTAACCTCTTCTTGTTCCGGCTCTTCTTGTTCCTCCTCTGGGGTGATGTCAGATTCATTGTCGCTATCTACTTCAATAATTTGGGGTGAAGTATAGCGGTTCTTGAAACGCTTTTTGGAAAGACGTGTCTCTTGGAAGAATTCTCCTTCATATGTGTCTGGGTTAATGTGAGGTTCATATTCCTCTTCCTTTGGGGGAGAAAGTCTAGCACGTGGCGACACTTCATAAACGACATCCCAACCTTTCAGATTTGGATTAGTTTGGCAGGCCCATGGTAGATAAAATACTTGGGTCGCCTGTTGAGCCGTAATATAGACATCAGGAACATCTAAATGGGTGCTTTGGTTGATTTCAACTAGCCCTATATGTTCATGAGTCCTTCAAGTCTCCTTCGGCTGAAACCAATAACATTTGAAGACTACGACATTCGGTGGGTTTTCACCATAGAACAGAAGTTCATAAATTGCTTCAACTCTCCCATAATACTCGGTACCTCCTTCGCCGATAGCAGATACACAACAATTTGTAGACTTTCGGTCGGCCATAGACAGCTCTTTGCCATAGGTACGAAAGCGATACCCGTTGATGTCGTACTTGTCAAATGAACGGACCTTATAGTCAAAACCATTAGCGACTTGTCTCAATTCGGCGTCCATAGACTCTGAATTAGCCTACAAGTTTAATATGAAAGGATTGTTGTATTACGCACAAATTAGCGAATGAAGTGAAATTGTCTAATAAAAATTACCGTTTGTTTGAACCAAGAGATGAAACCGGGATAGCCGCCTCCTTGCTTTGCGAGAAGCTCATACTGTTCGACGGAATCCTTTTGGATCTCCGCTCCATATGAGAATATGGCGACGTATCGACTGTATGACATATCCAGGAATAAGAGCAGTTCAAAGGAAATAGAAGTTGTGAAACAATGTACCGAGAACTTACTCGATGTCGGTCGCACTTCTATCAGGTTGTTGAAGATATACAATGAAATGGTCCGCCATTCTTCGTTATCCAAAGATACTGGATGTGAAACACTAGCTGGTGCGAGATTCCCTTTGAATAGGCTGAGGTTGGATCCACCCTTTTCAGGGTCGTCAGCATTGTACCGAGGCTTCGGATTAGGCAAATGACGATTTTGGGCTTCGTAGTGTGCTGTTACGAAGTTTGCCGCCTCCTCTTTGATGAATGCCTCAGCCATCGATGCTTCAATTCTACGTTTATATTTACATTTTTATCGAAGCGTCTTCTGCATCCTCTCAGTTGGGTAGCACCAACGATTTTGCACGGGCCCCCCCAATCTTGCCTTGGTCGGGAGATGCAAAATCAAATGCTGCATTGGATTAAAGAAGCCCGGTGGAAAGATCTTCTCTAACTTGCAGATCAACTCCGGCGCCAACTCTTCCATTTCTTCTAGCACGCCAGGCGATAGTTCTTTCGCACAAAGAACACGAAAGAAATAGCTGAGTTCTGCCAGTACTAGCCATTCATCCTCAGGGATGAAGCCACGCAACATCACCGGCATTACCCGCTCAATCCATATGTGCCAATCATGACTCTTGAGACCAAATATCTTCAGTTTATCAAGATTCGCTCCCCTCTTTAGATTCGCTGCATACCCATCGGGGAACATCAACTACTGTTGCACCCACAAGATAATTTCCCTCATAGCTGGCCTTCCAAGATTGAACCATGCCTTTGGCTTCGTCCAGTTCTGCTTTCCTTTCGGTTCTTTCATGTTTTGTAACGGCCTATCACATAGCGCCTCCAGATCGACTCTAGCCTTAGTATTATCCTTTGAATTCCCATCTATGCCGAACAATGTACCAAAAAGTGCCTCGGCGATATTCTTCTCAGTGTGCATCACATCGATGTTGTGTGGGCAAAGGAGGTCTTTTGAAGTAAGGCAGATCCCATAAGCATGTTTTGTGAGTCCATGCGTGCTTAGTATTATACCCCTTGAAGTACCCTGGACGTTGTGGATCTGGCTCGAGAGCGATTAACTGATCTAGGGTCTGTTGGCCTGTCAATGCAGGTGGTGCAGAGTTTTTGACAACTCTACCCCTGATGAAGTTCTTCTTGTCTTTCCTGAACTTATGGCGAGGATTCAGGAACTGTCTATGCAAGAGCTCCCTGAAGCCAACGAAACTCAAGAGCTCCCTTGCATGTGGGGCACGGGAACCTTCCATGCACACACCAGCCAACGAATAGCGCATACGCCGGCAAGTCATGCGTCGAGTACATGTACCAGACATGCATTATGAAGTTCCGTTTGCTATAGGCGTCGTATGTCTTGAACCCATTATCCCAGGCTTCTTGCAATTCGTCCTTAAGCGGCTGCATGTACACATTCATATTTTTCCTCGGATAGTTGGGCCCTGGAATTATCAACGTCAGGAAAATGTTCTTTCTTTGCATAATTTGTCTGGGGGGGGAGATTCAGTGGAAAGACAAATACGGGCCAACAACTGTATTGGGCTGCCGTCATACCAAACACACTGAACCCATCCGTGCTGATGCCGACTCGAGGATGCCTCGGATCTGCCGCTTTGTCAGCATGTAATTCATCAAACTTTTTCCACGCAACACCATCTGACGTGTGTACCATCATAAGATTCCCATCTACATCTAGTTCGGTTCTTTTGCCTGTTTTGTGCCATGTCATCTGTCTGGCCGTCTCTTCGACCATGAAAAGACGTTGAAGTCTTGGTACGATTGGCATATACCGAAGAACACTAACGGGGATTTTGGTCTGTGTCTTCTCACCCATACCGTTGTCTACCACAATATACCTGGAAGACTTGCAAATGGGACAATAGTTCAAGTCCGCATAGTCAAGCCTAAATAAGGCACATCCTTTCTCACAGGCATGTATCTTCTCATAGGGCATCTTCAGTGCACGGAGGATTTTGTCCGACTGGTACAGGTTTGCAGGCATTACATGGCCTTTGGGTAAAAAGCATCCAAATACTGTCATAATTGCATCATAGCATTCTCTGCCCAAGTTGAACTGAGCCTTCAGAGCCATTACTTGTGAGATGGCATCCAACTGACAAAGCTCAGTGTGCTCGTGGAGCGGACGTTTTGAAGACTCCAACATTTCATTGAAGGCCTTTGCAGATTCCTCCATCTCCTCGTCTGAATCCCGAGCATCATCATAGTCTTGCACCATGTTTTCCATCCCGGTACCATGCTCGTCCGTGCGACGACGATCCACCTTAGCTCGGTCACGTTGGGCAGACTCACCATGAAATGTACACACTGTATAATCGGGCGTAAAACCACTCTTCTGCAGGTGTTTGCCCATTTCAGCCTCTGTCCTCTTTTCCCAATTGCCGCACCGGAAACAGGGGCACCAGGTTTTCTTCTGGCCATTTGCAAATGCGGCTTGCACAAACCCCTTGGTTTTTGTGAACCATTCACCGCTCCATTTGTTCTGACCAGTGTGACCGGTATACATCCATGCACGATCCCTCATCTTGACTTTCAGAGCTACTGGACACACACCAATTATATATGTAATTCACCATGTATATATTCATCAGTTGATCTACTTTGTCAATTTTATTACGTCCATGCAACCTACACTCTAATAGGTAATGATAGGTCCTAATCCCACCCGTGTATGTGTAGATTGGGTTCATTTTCCCATGCTATGCTCCGGATCCGACGCAAAATTTCGGAAGCACCTCCCCATTGTTCTCCTGATACACGTCTCTGCAATAAACAGAGAGGATGTGTACCCAGAGAACAACAGGGGAGGCACTGACGAAATTTATGCGTCGGATCCGGAGCAAAGCATATGGGAAAACGAACCCAATCTACACATACTCGGGCTGTCCATGGATAGCGTTGGACAATTCGAAAGAATCAAGGTTATAAATATGCAAATGCATGGATATTTATAACTATGATGCTTTCGAACAGGAGACACATATTGGTTACGCATACTGATGATTCAAGACACATATATAGCTAGCTATCAAGTTTCATCGGAATAGATCAAATAATTAATGGGGGAGGAGGACATGTCATTTGTGCTCACCCACGAACAAAGGGGCAGAGCTCATCAAACGCTCGGCGAGGTCATCGAACACCAAACCTCGTAGCGATGAAACAACTGCACATTTAAAACTACCCGATCAACATAATTATATATGATGTTTTTCATAACAAAATCAAAAAATATATGACCTAACTAATAATTCACAAATATATGACCCCGTCGGCCTCTGGAAGGCCAAAGAACACCTTTTCGGGAGGTATTGGGGGTCGGGGTGTCGTGTCGGTATCGGGGTGTCGTGTCGGGGTCAGGGTGCTGTTTCCGGGTCG